>NW_024609788.1:117500-122500 GCF_018296145.1 Oncorhynchus tshawytscha
ACCAGTCCAGGGACTCTGCTCTCAGGACACGAGGCAGAACAACCAATCAGAGAAGGCCTGTCTCTGGACCAGTCCAGGGACTCTGCTCTCAGGACAGGAGGCAGAACAACCAATCAGAGGCCTGTCTCTGGACCAGTCCAGGGACTCTGCTCTCAGGACAGGAGGCAGAACAACCAATCAGAGGCCTGTCTCTGGACCTTGATGACATTGTCTTTGTTTTCGTTCTCCAGCTCCTCTTCTCCAGACCTGAGGAACCTCTGGCTCTGACACACATCATCCCTGTTCTCTACATCCTGTTCTCCACATCCTGTTCTCCACATCCTGTTCTCCACATCCTGTTCTCTACATCCTGTTCTCCACATCCTGTTCTCCACATCCTGTTCTCTACATCCTGTTCTCCACATCCTGTTCTCCACATCCTGTTCTCCACATCCTGTTCTCTACATCCTGTTCTCCACATCCTGTTCTCCAGACTACAGTACACCAGTATAGTGTGGTTCTGATACTGTTAGACTGTAGTCAAGGATTGTGTGGTTCTGATACTGTTAGACTGTAGTCAATGTGGTTCTGATACTGTTAGACTGTAGTCAATGACAGTGTGGTTCTGATACTGTTAGACTGTAGTCAATGTGGTTCTGACACTGTTAGACTGTAGTCAATGTGGTTCTGATACTGTTAGACTGTAGTCAATGTGGTTCTGATACTGTTAGACTGTAGTCAATGTGGTTCTGACACTGTTAGACTGTAGTCAATGACAGTGTGGTTCTGATACTGTTAGACTGTAGTCAATGTGGTTCTGATACTGTTAGACTGTAGTCAATGTGGTTCTGATACTGTTAGACTGTAGTCAATGTGGTTCTGATACTGTTAGACTGTAGTCAATGTGGTTCTGATACTGTTAGACTGTAGTCAATGTGGTTCTGATACTGTTAGACTGTAGTCAATGTGGTTCTGATAATGTTAGACTGTAGTCAATGTGGTTCTGATACTGTTAGACTGTAGTCAATGTGGTTCTGATACTGTTAGACTGTAGTCAATGTGGTTCTGATACTGTTAGACTGTAGTCAATGTGGTTCTGATACTGTTAGACTGTAGTCAATGTGGTTCTGATACTGTTAGACTGTAGTCAATGTGGTTCTGATACTGTTAGACTGTCGTTAGACTGGAAGTGACATCATGGTGGAAGGTTAAGGGTTCAATATGTAGTGTCTGACTGTAGAAAGACCCTGACTCAAACCGTGTGAAACCACAGGAATGACACTCATGTCTGTCTGCCTGGCTCTCTATCTGTCTGATGTGGGTTTGTGGGTCTGTGTGTGTGAGGGGTGTGTGTGCTTTCTCGCAGTATGTGTGTGTGTGGTGTGTGTGTGTTCAGTAGGTGTTGGTCACGTCTCTGTCTCTAACTGTTATATGAGCTGTGGTCGGAATGACTAACAATAACCACCAGGTCAGAACCATTAACCACCAGAGAGAGGAGGGAGAGAGAGAGAGAGAGAGGGGTGGAGAGAGAGGGGTGGAGAGAGAGAGAGAGAGAGAGCGAGAGAGAGAGAGGTGGAGAGAGAGGAGGGAGAGAGACAGAGAGAGGTGGAGAGAGAGGAGGGACAGAGAGAGAGAGAGAGAGAGAGAGAGAGAAGGAGGGAGAGAGAGAAGGAGGTAGATAAGAGAAGGAGAGGGTTGGCGAGAGAGGAGGGAGAGAGAGAAGAGAAGGAGAGGGGTGGAGAGAGAGGGAGAGAGAAGGGTTGGAGAGAGAGGGGTAGAGAGAGAGGGAGAGAGGTGGAGAGGTGGAGAGGGAGAGAGAGAGAGAGAGAGAGAGAGAGAGAGAGGTGGAGAGGGAGAGAGAGATGGAGAGAGAGAGAGAGACAGAGAGAGAGAGAGAGGAGGAAGAGTATGGAAAGAGAGAAAGAGTAAGCAGGGTGGGACTGATATGAGCCAGGTCTTATCATGTAGATGTACAGACAGTATAATCTCCAGAGAACTGGAGGAAGACTCAACTGTGAACTCTCACACACTCAACTATCTGGTCCCAGACTAGACCTGTAGCAATAAGGCCACGGTTCATCTCCGGGGTGAGTCCAGCTATTTACCGCCAATACGACACACAAAGGGAAGTGAATGAACCGAGTCATACAGGAGCTACAACCACAAAACACCATTTAAGGTGAACAATGAAGTGTGAGTGTTTGTGGTGGTCGACTGCACCTGTTGGTTTAGATAGGTGTTTCAACACTCCCAGGCTGCATTGCAAATGGCACCCTATTCCCTACATAGTGCACTACTGTTGACCAGAGTCTTATGGGCCCTGGTTAAAAGAAGTGCACTATATGGTGAAGAGAGTTCCATTTGGGATCCAAGACAGAACCTCAGTCACCTGGAAGTGATGGAGCAGTGAGTGTGTTGATTAGAATGACTGACTGACTGACCAGAGAGGATAGGATGGGGGAGAGAGAGAGGAAGAGAGGAGAGAGAGGAGAGGGTGAGGGAGAGAGGGGAAGAGAGGAGAGAATGGGGGAGAGAGAGGGGAAGAGAGAGGAGAGGGTGAGGGAGAGAGAGGGGAAGAGAGGAGAGAGAGTAGAGGGTGAGGGAGAGAGAGAGGAAGAGAGGAGAGAGGAGAGGGTGAGGGAGAGAGAGGGGAATAGAGAGGGGAAGAGAGGAGAGAATGGGGTGAGAGAGAGGAAGAGAGAGGGGAAGATAGGAGAGAATGGAGGAGAGAGAGGGGAAGAGAGAGGAGAGAGAGGAGAGGATGAGGGAGATAGAGGAACGAGAGGGATAGAGAAAGAGAGAGGATGGGGAGAGAATGGGGAGAGAATGTGGGAGAGGGATAGAGAGAGAGAGAAAGTGAGAGGGAATGGGGAAGAAAGAGAGGAAGAGATGGATAGAGAGGGATAGAATGGGGGAGAGAATGGGAGAGATAGATGGAAGAGAGGGATAGAATGGGGGAGAGAATGGGGAGATAGATGGAAGAGAGGGATAGAGAGAGGGGGATGGGAGAAATAGAGGGGAGAGAGGGTTAGAGAGGGGGTGGGAGAGATAGAGGGGAGAGTGGGATAGAATGGGGGAGAGAAGGTGAGAGATAGATGGAAGAGAGGGATAGAGAGAGGGGGATGGGAGAGATAGAGAGGAGAGAGGGATAGAGAGGGGGATGGGAGAGATAGGGAGGAGAGAGGGATAGAGAGAGGGGGATGGGAGAGATAGAGAGGAGAGAGGGATAGAGAGAGGGGGATGGGAGAGATAGAGAGGAGAGAGGAATAGAGAGAGAGGGGATGGGAGAGATAGAGAGGGATAGAGAGAGAGGGGATGGGAGAGATAGAGAGGAGAGAGGGATAGAGAGAGAGGGGATGGGGGAGATAGAGAGGGAGAGGGATAGAGAGGGGGAGAGAGGGATAGAGAGAGGGGAAGAGAGAGAGGATGGTTATAATTGAGCCACATAAAACAGTGATCTGCTCACCACCGAGTCATAACTAGAACATCACTGCCTGAGTGACCTCACCTCCCTGCTGTCTTTCATGTCCATACAGATCAGGAGGAAAGAGGGAGGAACCAGACTGTGGACCTGACTGAGATGATGTCACTTCCTATAGGATGTCATGCTAGGTGTAAATATCCCTTCTGTGTCTCCAGGCCATACTCCCCTGGAAACTGTGGGTTTGTGACCTCCATACGGCTCTCATCACGGCTCTAAATCAGGGGAGATCCATAAGCTAACTACCACCTGGTTTTCACGGGAAATGAAACGCGGCTTCTGCTTTCGGACGTCAGCAAGGCGACACTCCACCTTAACTCCTCCTCCACATTTACTGGATTGGTTGAACAGTGCAGAAGAGAACCTCCCACAACAGAAAGAACCAGCGCGTCACACCTGCTAGGTTGGGTTAGCTAACTACACACACTCTCAACTGAGTCTGCTGTTTAACCATCTAACATCACCATAGGGAATCCTGACTAGAGTCCCTGTCTAGAAAGTCCTGTCTAGAGAGTCCTGTCTAGAGTCCCTGTCTAGGGAGTCCTGTCTAGAGAGTCCTGTCTAGAGTCCCTGTCTAGAGTCCTGTCTAGAGTCCCTGTCTAGGGAGTCCTGTCTAGAGAGTCCTGTCTAGAGTCCTGTCTAGAGGCCCTGTCTAGGGAGTCCTGTCTAGGGAGTCCTGTCTAGAGAGTCCTGTCTAGAGTCCTGTCTAGAGGCCCTGTCTAGAGTCCCTGTCTAGGGAGTCCTGTCTAGAGAGTCCTGTCTAGAGTCCCTGTCTAGGGAGTCCTGTCTAGAGAGTCCTGTCTAGAGTCCCTGTCTAGGGAGTCCTGTCTAGAGAGTCCTGTCTAGAGGCCCTGTCTAGGGAGTCCTGTCTAGAGAATCCTGTCCAGAGAGTCTTGTCCAGAGATACATTTCAGAGTCTATGAGACACTAAAGAGTCTTTATGAGGTTTAAAAAGCCCAGATGAAGCTAGATACATTGGATCTGTATTTCAACATCAATAGCCCGCTCCCAGAATAGATATCATTGCTGAAAAATACTCTCCCTGTTGTTGAGTGGTGAGCATTTGTGTGGCTTGAATGTCTCAATAATACTGTTGTTGCTCGAGTGTCTCAATAATAGTGTTGTTTTTCATCTCCTAACTCTAACCTTTCAACGGGTGACAACGGAAATAGAAACACGACTAGGTTTCCTGTTCCCAGAAACCATCAGAGAACGGTCATCCTAGAGAGGAACAACAACAAACTACCTCTAACAACCAAAGCAAAAGGTAGCAGCAAAGAAATGGCATCAAAGGTCATTTAAATTCATATTCCCAGATCTCAGATCTAGGCTGTATCCCAAAAGGGCACCCTAGTCCCTATATAGTGCACTACTTTTCACAGGAGTTCTGTGTACTGTTATAATCTCCACCCGGCACAGCCAGAAGAGGACTGGCCTCCCCTCAGAGCCTGGTTCCTCTGTAGGTTTCTTCCTAGGTTTTGGCCTTTCTAGGAGTTTTTCCTAGCCACCGTGCTTCTACACCTGCATTGCTTGCTGTTTG
>NW_024609788.1:130000-152500 GCF_018296145.1 Oncorhynchus tshawytscha
CTGTAAATACAACCCATATTTATGCTTATTTATTTTATCTTGTGTCCTTTAACCATTTGTACATTGTTAAAACACTGTATATATATAATATGACATTTGTAATGTCTTTATTGTTTTGAAAATTCTGTATGTGTAATGTTTACTGTTCATTTTTATTGTTTATTTCACTTTATATATTATCTACCTCACCTGCTTTGGCAATGTTAACACATGTTTCCCATGCCAATAAAGCCCTTGAATTGAATTGAATTGAATTGAGAGAGGTATGGAAAGATATAGATACAGAGAGAGAGATAGAAGGAGAGATAGAAAGAGAGAGAGATATATAGAGAGAATGAGAGAGAGAGATTGAAGGAGAGATATGGAGAGATAGAGAAGTAGAGATAGAGAGAGATAGAGGACCCACGCCAAGAGGACTTAGATCCAGACCACAACACCATCAGCCACACACACACCCCCAGCCCAACCAATCAACACCCCCCCACGTCAACCATGCCCACACCCCATTTAGGCCCCCTCAGATCAGACCTATGCCACTCCTGCCCACCCCATGCACCCCACCCCCGCAAAGAGGGCCTCAACATGGAAGTCACACATACACCCAGGCAGTGCGCGGGCAAACAGGCCCAACCCCCACTCTCACACTCGCCCAAGCCAATGGCATGTACCAGACGCTCAGCAGGCTCTGCTCACACTTACTGGCCTGAGGCCAAACCACACGACCAACAACATTGGACACTTTATGGAACACAAAGCCTTCACCATCTCATCCTGGAATATCCAAGGCCTGAGGTCATCTGCCTTTATGGAACACAAAGCCTTCACCATCTCATCCTGGAATATCCAAGGCCTGAGGTCATCTGCCTTTATGGAACACAAAGCCTTCACCATCTCATCCTGGAATATCCAAGGCCTGAGGTCATCTGCCTTTATGGAACACAAAGCCTTCACTATCTCATCCTGGAATATCCAAGGCCTGAGGTCATCTGCCTTTGGCCTAAAGAGCAGGAACCCGAACTTCACCAGAGAAATCAAAAATACAGACATTGTCATCCTGCAAGAAACCTGGTATAGAGGAGACGGACCCACTGGTTGCCCTCTAGGTTACTGGAGAGCTGGTAGTCCCATCCACCAAACTACCAGGTGTGAAACAGGGAAGGGACTCAGGGGGTATGCTAATTTGGTATAGAGCAGACCTAACTCACTCCATTAAATTAATCAAACAGGAACATTTTACATTTGGCTAGAAATTCAAAAGGAAATTATCTTAACAGAGAATAATGTCCTCCTGTGTGCTACCTATAACCCCCACTAGAATCCCCATATTTTAATGAAGACAGCTTCTCCATCCTGAAGGGGGAAATCAATAATTTCCAGGCCCAGGGACATGTACTAGTCTGTGGTGACCTAAATGCCAGAACCGGACAAGAACCTGACACCCTCAGCACACAGGGGGACAAACACCTGCCTGGAGGTGACAGCATTCCCTCCCACATATGCCCCCCTAGGCACAACTATGACAACATAACCAACAAAAATGGGTCCCAACTCCTGCAGCTCTGTCGCACGCTGGGTATGTACATAGTCAATGGTAGGCTGAGGGGACTCCTATGGTAGGTACACCTATAGCTCATCTCTTGGCAGTAGTACTGTAGACTACTTTATCACTGACCTCAACCCAGAGTCTCTCAGAGCGTTCACAGTCAGCCCACTGACACCCCTATCAGACCACAGCAAAATCACAGTCTACTTGAACAGAGCAATACTCAATCATGAGGCATCAAAGCCAAAGGAACTGAGTAACATTAAGAAATGCTATAGATGGAAGGAATGCAGTTTGGAAACCTACCAAAAAACAATTAGGCAACAACAAATTCAATCCCTTTTAGACAATTTCCTGGGTAAAACGTTCCACTGTAATAGTGAAGGTGTAAACTTGGCAGTAGAAAATCTTAACAGTATATTTGACCTCTCAGCTTCCCTATCAAATCTAAAAATCTCAAATAGAAAACCGAAGAAAATGAACAACAATGACAAATGGTTTGATGAAGAATGCAAAAATCTAAGAAAGAAATTGAGAAACCTGTCCAACCAAAAACATAGAGACCCGGAAAACCTGAGTCTACGCCTTCACTATGGTGAATCACTAAAACAATACAGAAATACACTACGGAAAAAGAAGGAACAGCACGTCAGAAATCAGCTCAATGTAATTGAAGAATCCATAGACTCTAACAACTTCTGGGAAAATTGGAAAACACTAAACAAACAACAACACGAATAATTATCTATCCAAAATGGAGATGTATGGGTAAACCACTTCTCCAATCTTTTTGGCTCTATAACAAAGAATAAAGAGCAAAAACATATACATGATCAAATACAGATCTTAGAATCAACTATTAAAGACTACCAGAACCCACTGGATTCTCCAATTACATTGAATGAGTTACAGGACAAAATAAAAACCCTCCAACCCAAAAAGGCCTGTGGTGTTGATGAAATGAAATGAATGATATACAATGAAATGAAATGATCAAATATACAGACAACAAATTACAATTGGCTATACTAAAACTCTTTAACATCATCCTTAGCTCTGGCATCTTCCCCAATATTTGGAACCAAGGACTGATCACCCCAATCCACAAAAGTGGAGACAAATTTGACCACAATAACTACCGTGGAATATGTGTCAACAGTAACCTTCGGAAAATCCTCTGCATTATCATTAACAGCAGACTCATACATTTCTTCAATGAAAACAATGTACTGAGCAAATGTCAAATTGGCTTTTTACCAAATTACCGTACAGCAGACCATGTATTCACCCTGCACACCCTAATTGACAACCAAACAAACCAAAACAAAGGCAAAGTCTTCTCATGCTTTGTTGATTTCAAAAAAGCCTTCGACTCAATTTGGCATGAGGGTCTGCTATACAAATTGATGGAAAGTGGTGTTGGGGGTAAAACATACAACATTATAAAATCCATGTACACAAACAACAAGTGTGCAGTTAAAATAGGGGAAGAGTCCCCTAAGCAAGCTGGTCCTGGGGCTCTGTTCAGAAACAGACCCCACAGAGCCCCAGGACAGCAACACAATTAGACCCAACCAAATCATGAGAAAACAAAAAGATAATTACTTGACACATTGGAAAGAATTAACAAAAAAACAGAGCAAACTAGAATGATATTTGGCCCTACACAGAGAGTACACAGCGGCAGAATACCTGACCACTGTGACTGACCCAAACTTAAGGAAACCTTTGACTATGTACAGACTCAGTGAGCATAGCCTTGCTATTGAGAAAGGCCGCCGTAGGCAGACATGGCTCTCAAGAGAAGACAGGCTATGTGCTCACTGCCCACAAAATGAGGTGGAAACTGAGCTGCACTTCCTAACCTCCTGCCCAATGTATGACCATATTAGAGACACATATTTCCCTCAGATTACACAGATTCACAAAGAATTCGAAAACAAACCCAATTTTTATAAATTCCCATATCTACTGGGTTACAACAATGTATATATACATAATATGAAATTTGTAGATTGAAGGAGAGATAGAGAGAGAAATAAGGAGAGGAGAGAAAGAGAGAGGAGAGATAGAGAGAGAGATAAGGAAAGAGAGAGAGGAGAGAGATAGAGAGAGAGAGAAGGAGAGGAGAGAGAGAGAAGGAAAGAGAGAGAGGAGAGATAGAGAGGAGATATAGAGAGAGAGAAGGAAAGAGAGAGAGAGGAGAGATAGAGAGAGAGAGAGAGAGAGAGAGAGAGAGAGAGAGAGGAGAGAGAGAGAGGAGAGATAGAGAGAGGAGAGATAGAGAGAGAGAAGGAAAGAGAGAGAGGAGAGAGAGAGAAGGAAAGAGAGAGAGGAGATATAGAGAGAGAGAATGAAAGAGAGAGAGAGGAGAGAGAGAGAGAAGGAGAGGAGAGAAAGAGAGGAGAGATAGAGAGAGAGAAGGAAAGAGAGAGAGGAGAGATATAGAGAAGGAAAGAGAGAGAGAGGAGAGATAGAGAGAGAGAGAAGGAGAGGAGAGAAAGAGAGAGGAGAGAGAGAGAGAGAAGGAAAGAGAGAGAGAAGAGATAGAGAGAAGGAAAGAGAGAGAGGAGATATAGAGAGAGAGAAGGAAAGAGAGAGAGAGAGAGAGAGAGAGAAGGAGAGGAGAGAAAGAGAGAGGAGAGAGAGAGAGAGAAGAGAGAGAGAGAGAAGAGATAGAGAGAAGGAAAGAGAGAGAGAGGAGATATAGAGAGAGAGAAGGAAAGAGAGACAGAAGAGAGAGAGAGAGAGAAGGAGAGGAGAGAAAGAGAAGAGAGAGAGAGAGAGAAGGAAAGAGAGAGAGAAAGGAGAGATAGAGAAAGAGAAGGAGAGGAGAGAAAGAGAGAGGAGAGATAGAGAGAGAGAGAAAGAAAGAGAGAGACGAGAGTTAGAGAGAAGGAAAGAGAGAGAGAGGAGATATAGAGAGAGAGAAGGAAAGAGAGAGAGAGAGAGAGAGAGAGAGAGAGAAGAGAGGAGAGAAAGAGAAGAGAGAGAGAGAGAGAAGGAAAGAGAGAGAGAAAGGAGAGATAGAGAAAGAGAAGGAGAGGAGAGAAAGAGAGAGGAGAGATAGAGAGAGAGAGAAAGAAAGAGAGAGAGGAGAGATAGAGAGAAGGAAAGAGAGAGAGAGAGGAGATATAGAGAGAGAGAAGGAAAGAGAGAGAGAGGAGAGATAGAGAGAGAAGGAGAGGAGAGAAAGAGAGAGGAGAGATAGAGAGAGAGAAAGAAGGAGAGAGAGGAGAGATAGAGAGAAGGAAAGAGAGAGAGAGAGGAGAGATAGAGAGAGAAGGAAAGAGAGAGAGAAGAGAGAGAGAGAGAGAAGAGAGGAGAGAGAGAGAGGAGAGATAGAGATAGAGAGAGAGAGAGAGAGAGAGAGAGAGAGAGAGAACGAGGTAAAGAGCAAGCTACTACACACTAAGTTCAAAGGTCCCTGCCTGCTTCCATCCATGGTCCACTAAAAAGGTCATTCAGGGGTGTGTGTGGCCGATATGCCCACTGAAAGAGGCCAGTTTTCAGCCTGGTTCCCCTCCCTGCCTGCTTCCATCCATGGTCCACTGCAAATGGCCCTGATCATCTACCCACCACTAGGTCTCTGGGCCTGTGGGTCTCTAACTAGGGGAGGGGGTGACCAGGTACTGGCTGATCTAGCAACTCATTTATGGACCTGCTATCTGCATCACCTGGGAACCCTGTTATAACAAGACAATCACTAAGGTTTGGTGGGGGGGAGGACTCAGAAAGACTCAAAGAGAGAGCGAGGAGAAACCAGAGTGTTGGTGTAACCAGCGAGGTGAAAGTAGAGAGAGAGGTAAAGAGAGAGGTAGAGAGAGGATTAGAGAGAGAGAGGTAGAGAGAGAGGTAAAGAGAGGTAGTGAGAGGTAGAGAGAGAGGTAGAGAGAGGTAGAGAGAGAGGTAGAGAGAGGTATAGAGAGAGGTAGAGAGAGAGGTAGAGAGAGGTAGAGAGAGAGGTAGAGAGAGAGGTAGAGAGAGGGAGGTAGAGAGAGAGGTAGAGAGAGAGAGGTAGAAAGAGAGGTAGAGAGAGAGAGGTAGAGATAGGTAGAGGGAGGTAGAGAGAGAGGTAGAGAGAGAAGAGAGAGAGAGAGTAGAGAGAGAGGTAGAGAGAGAGGTAGAGAGAGAGGTAGAGAGATGTAGAGAGAGAGGTAGAGAGAGAGGTAGAGAGAGAGAGGTAGAGAGAGAGGTAGAGAGAGGTAGAGAGAGAGGTAGAGAGAGAGGTAGAGAGAGAGGTAGAGAGAGAGGTAGAGAGAGAGGTAGAGAGAGAGGTAGAGAGAGAGTAGAGAGAGAGGTAGAGAGAGGTAGAGAGAGAGGTAGAGAGAGAGGTAGAGAGAGAGGTAGAGAGAGAGGTAGAGAGAGGTAGAGAGAGAGGTAGAGAGGTAGAGAGAGAGGTAGAGAGAGAGGAGAGAGAGAGGAGAGAGAGGGAGAGAGAGGTAGAGAGAGGTAGAGAGAGAGGTAGAGAGAGAGGTAGAGAGAGAGGTAGAGAGAGAGGTAGAGAGAGAGGTAGAGAGAGAGAGAGAGAGAGGTAGAGAGAGGTAGAGAGAGAGGTAGAGAGAGAGGTAGAGAGAGGTAGAGAGAGAGAGAGAGAGAGGTAGAGAGAGAGGTAGAGAGAGGTAGAGAGAGAGGTAGAGAGAGGTAGAGAGAGAGGTAGAGAGAGAGAGAGAGAGGTAGAGAGAGAGGTAGAGAGAGAGGTAGAGAGAGAGGTAGAGAGAGAGGTAGAGAGAGAGGTAGAGAGAGAGGTAGAGAGAGAGGTAGAGAGAGAGGTAGAGAGAGGTAGAGAGAGAGGTAGAGAGAGAGGTAGAGAGAGGTAGAGAGAGAGGTAGAGAGAGAGGTAGAGAGAGGTAGAGAGAGAGGTAGAGAGAGGTAGAGAGGAGAGAGAGAGGTAGAGAGAGAGGTAAAGAGAGAGGTAGAGAGAGGTAGAGAGAGAGGTAGAGAGAGAGGTAGAGAGAGAGGAGAGAGAGGAGAGGAGAGAGAGAGGTAGAGAGAGAGGTAGAGAGAGGTAGAGAGAGAGGAGAGAGAGGTAGAGAGAGAGGTAGAGAGAGAGGTAGAGAGAGAGGTAGAGAGAGAGGTAGAGAGAGAGGTAGAGAGAGAGGGAGAGAGAGAGGTAGAGAGAGAGGTAGAGAGAGAGGTAGAGAGAGAGGTAGAGAGAGAGGTAGAGAGAGAGGAGAGAGAGAGGTAGAGAGAGGTAGAGAGAGGTAGAGAGAGGTAGAGAGAGAGGTAGAGAGAGAGGTAGAGAGAGGTAGAGAGAGAGGTAGAGAGAGAGGAGGTAGAGAGAGAGGTAGAGAGAGGTAGAGAGAGAGGTAGAGAGAGAGGTAGAGAGAGAGGTAGAGAGAGAGGTAGAGAGAGAGAGAGGTAGAGAGAGAGGTAGAGAGAGAGGTAGAGAGAGAGGTAGAGAGAGAGGTAGAGAGAGAGGTAGAGAGAGAGGTAGAGAGAGGTAGAGAGAGAGGTAGAGAGAGAGGTAGAGAGAGAGGTAGAGAGAGAGGTAGAGAGAGGTAGAGAGAGAGGTAGAGAGAGAGGTAGAGAGAGAGGTAGAGAGAGAGAGAGAGAGGTAGAGAGAGGTAGAGAGAGGTAGAGAGAGATAGAAAGAGATAGAAAGAGAGAGAAAAAGAGAGAGAGAGAAAAAGAGAGAGGCAGAGAGAGGTAGAGAGGTAGAGAGAGAGGTAGAGAGAGAGGTAGAGAGAGAGGTAGAGAGAGATAGAGAGAGAGGTAGAGAGAGGTAGAGAGAGAGGTAGAGAGAGAGGTAGAGAGAGAGAGAGGTAGGGAGAAAGGTAGAGAGAGAGGTAGAGAGAGAGGTAGAGAGAGAGGTAGAGAGAGGTAGAGAGAGGTAGAGAGAGAGGTAGAGAGAGAGGTAGAGAGAGAGGTAGAGAGAGAGGTAGAGAGAGAGGTAGAGAGAGAGGTAGAGAGAGAGTAGAGAGAGAGGTAGAGAGAGGTAGAGAGAGAGGTAGAGAGAGAGGTAGAGAGAGAGGTAGAGAGAGGTAGAGAGAGAGGTAGAGAGAGAGGTAGAGAGAGAGGTAGAGAGAGGTAGAGAGAGAGGTAGAGAGAGGTAGAGAGAGAGGTAGAGAGAGAGGTAGAGAGAGAGAGAGAGAGAGGTAGAGAGAGAGGTAGAGAGAGAGGTAGAGAGAGAGGTAGAGAGAGAGGTAGAGAGAGAGGTAGAGAGAGAGGTAGAGAGAGAGGTAGAGAGAGAGAGAGGTAGAGAGAGAGGTAGAGAGAGAGGTAGAGAGGTAGAGAGAGAGGTAGAGAGAGAGGAGAGGAGAGAGAGGTAGAGAGAGAGGTAGAGAGAGAGGTAGAGAGAGGTAGAGAGAGAGGTAGAGAGAGAGGTAGAGAGAGAGGTAGAGAGGGGAGGT
Organism: Oncorhynchus tshawytscha; assembly: GCF_018296145.1. NCBI lineage: Eukaryota > Metazoa > Chordata > Actinopteri > Salmoniformes > Salmonidae > Oncorhynchus > Oncorhynchus tshawytscha. The sequence continues at coordinate 137,897 of NW_024609788.1, forward strand.
AGAGAGGGAGGTAGAGAGAGGTAGAGAGGTAGAGAGAGAGGTAGAGAGAGAGGAGAGAGAGAGAGAGGTAGAGAGAGGTAGAGAGAGAGAGAGAGAGGAGAGAGAGGTAGAGAGAGGTAGAGAGAGAGGTAGAGAGAGGTAGAGAGAGAGGTAGAGAGAGGTAGAGAGAGAGGTAGAGAGAGGTAGAGGGAGGTAGAGAGGTAGAGAGAGAGGTAGAGGAGAGGAGAGAGAGGTAGAGAGAGAGGTAGAGAGAGGTAGAGAGAGAGGTAGAGAGAGAGGTAGAGAGAGAGGTAGAGAGAGGTAGAGAGGAGAGAGGTAGAGAGAGGTAGAGAGGGAGGTAGAGAAAGGTAGAGAGAGAGGTAGAGAGAGAGGTAGAGAGAGAGGTAGAGAGAGGTAGAGAGAGAGGTAGAGAGAGAGGTAGAGAGAGGTAGAGAGAGAGGTAGAGAGAGAGGTGAGAGAGAGAGGTAGAGAGAGAGGTAGAGAGAGAGGTAGAGAGAGGTAGAGAGAGAGGTAGAGAGAGGGAGGTAGAGAGAGAGGTAGAGAGAGAGGTAGAGAGAGAGGTAGAGAGAGAGAGAGAGAGAGGTAGAGAGAGAGGTAGAGAGAGAGGTAGAGAGAGAGGTAGAGAGAGTATTGAGTCATGTGTTGGAGGTAATGAAGCTTGACCAGCAGGCTGATATATGAGCCCGTTTTCCCTCCTCTCGGGTGAGGGCTAGGGAGGTGCTGGGCTGGGGTTGGAGGGGTGAGGCTTGGTTTGGCAGAGCACGCTCCTTTCTCCAAGCCCCATTAGGATCACACAGCGGGGAACCACCGCTTCGGCAGGCACAGAGAGCTTCACACACACACAGTCACACACACACCCAGGACACACACACATACAGGACACACCCACACCCATGTGAGGCCCTGAACCCCACACTGGTCTAACTGTAGGTGTGAGGCCCTGCACCACACTGGTCTAACTGTAGGTGTGAGGCCCTGAACCCCACACTGGTCTAACTGTAGGTGTGAGGCCCTGAACCCCACACTGGTCTAACTGTAGGTGTGAGGCCCTAAACCCCACACTGAGGGGGAAACATAGCAATGATATTGACATTGGCCTGGTGTGAGGCCCAGAAACACTGGGCTTGAATGTAGGTGTCTACTGCCCTGAACCACAAACCCACATCTGAGGTCCCCAGACTGAGGCTGACAGACCTAAAGTCCTCACCCTGACACTGAGGGGGAAACATAGCAATGATATTGACATTGGCCTGAGTATATAGACAGACAACACCTGGGCTTGAATGTACTGTCTACTGCCCTCACCACAAACCCACATCAGTCTCCACAGACAGTCCTCACACTGACCTGGCTGACAGACAGACAGTCCTCACACTGACCTGGCTGACACAGACATACAGTCCACACACTGACCTGGTTGACACAGACAGACAGTCCTCACACTGACCTGGTTGACACAGACAGACAGTCCTCACACTGACCTGGCTGACACAGACAGACAGTCCTCACACTGACCTGGCTGACACAGACAGACAGTCCTCACACTGACCTGGCTGACACAGACAGACAGTCCTCACACTGACCCTGACACAGACTGACAGTCCTCACACTGACCTGGCTGACACAGACAGACAGTCCTCACACTGACCTGGCTGACACAGACAGACAGTCCTCACACTGACCTGGCTGACACAGACAGACAGTCCTCACACTGGCTGACACAGACAGACAGTCCTCACACTGACCTGGCTGACACAGACAGACAGTCCTCACACTGACCTGGCTGACACAGACAGACAGTCCTCACACTGACCTGGCTGACACAGACAGACAGTCCTCACACTGACCTGGCTGACACAGACAGACAGTCCTCACACTGACCTGGCTGACACAGACAGACAGTCCTCACACTGACCTGGCTGAGACAGACAGTCCTCACACTGACCTGACTGACACAGACAATGTGTTGAGGTCTGATCTAGTCAAATCAAATGGTTTTGGTCACATTCACACAGAGCACCAGACAGTGGTCTGGACAAACCTACTGATTCAAGGGTTTCTCTTTATTTGGACTATTTTATACATTGTAGAATAATAGTGACGACATCACAACTATGAAATAACACATATGGAATCATGTCGTAACTAAAAAAGTGTTAAACAAATCAAAATATATTTTATATTCTTCAAAGTAGCCACCTTATGCCTTGATGACAGCTGTTTCCAGTCCTGGGTCCCCTGGTGTTGAAGGCTGAGCTGTAGTCAATGAACACAGCCAGAGGAGGACTGGCCTCCCCTCAGAGCCTGGTTCCTCTCTAGGTTTCTTCCTAGGTTTTGGCCTTTCTAGGGAGTTTTTCCTAGCCACCGTGCTTCTACACCTGCATTGCTTGCTGTTTGGGGTTTTAGGCTGGGTTTCTGTACAGCACTTTGAGATATCAGCTGATGTACGAAGGGCTATATAAATAAATTTGATTTGATTTGATGAACAGCATTCTCACATCGCTGTTCCTGTGGTACAGATGGGATGGACAGGGTGAGGTGACGCTTGACTCGTCTCTCAAAGCACTTCATGATGACAGAAGTGAGTTCTACGGGGCGGTAGTCATTTAGTTCAGTTACCTTTGTTTCCGTGGGAACTACACACAGTCAGCATCCCAAATGGCAAGCTATTCCCTATATAGTACACTACTTTAGACCAGGGCCCTATTCCCTATATAGTGCACTACTATAGACCAGGGCCCTATTCCCTATGTAGTACACTATTTTAGACCAGAGCCCCATTCCCTATATAGTGCACTACTATAGACCAGAGCCCTATTCCCTATATAGTACACTACTTTAGACCAGAGCCCTATTCCCTATATAGTGCACTACTGTTGGCCAGGGCCCTATTCCCTATATAGTGCACTCCTTTAGACCAGAGGCCTATTCCCTATATAGTGCACTACTGTTGGCCAGGGCCCTATTCCCTATATAGTGCACTACTTTAGACCAGAGCCCTATTCCCTATATAGTGCACTACTCTTGGCCAGGGCCCTATTCCCTATATAGTGCACTACTTTAGACCAGGGCCCTATTCCCTATATAGTGCACTACTATAGACCAGGGCCCTATTCCCTATGTAGTACACTACTTTAGACCAGAGCCCTATTCCCTATATAGTGCACTACTCTAGACCAGAGCCCTATTACCTATATAGTGCACTACTTTAGACCAGAGCTCTATTCCCTATATAGTGCACTTCTTTAGACCAGGGCCCTATTCCCTATATAGTGCACTACTTTAGACCAGAGCCCTATTCCCTATATAGTGCACTACTGTTGGCCAGGGCCCTATTCCCTATATAGTGCACTACTCTAGACCAGGGCCCTAAAGATAGGCACTACTTTAGACCAGAGCACTATTCCCTATATAGTGCACTACTTTAGACCAGAGCACTATTCCCTATATAGTGCACTACTTTAGACCAGAGCACTATTCCCTATATAGTGCACTACTTTAGACCAGGGCCCTATTCCCTATATAGTGCACTACTGGGGGAAGTGGGTGGGGTGCCATTTGGGAGGCAGACACAGACAGCACCTCCATACCAGACGTCATATAGCTGTTAGATGTGTTTTAACTTTACGGTAGTATATTTAGCAAAGATCCCCAGAAAAAACAAGGCTGTAAAGATAAGGTTTTAGAGCCGAGGAGAGAGAGATAACCTAGCCCACTATCTGTCTCTATGTCTTCTGCTAAGACCTCTTCTTTCATAGCCTTGACCCACAAATGGAGAGGTAGAGGAGGGAAGGGTAGAAGGAGAAGGGTGGAGAGGGAGGGAGAGGGAGGGAGGGGTAGAAGGAGAAGGGTGGAGAGGGAGGGGAGGGAGGGAGGGGTGAGTAGAAGGAGAAGGGTGGAGAGGGGGAGGGAGGGAGAGGGAGGGGTGAGTAGAAGGAGAAGGGTGGAGCGGGAGGGAGAGGTAGAGGAGGGAGGAGAAGAAGGAGAAGGGTGGAGAGGGAGGGAGAGGGAGGGGTGAGTTGAAGGAGAAGGGTGGAGAAGGAGGGAGAGGGAGGGAGGGGTGAGTAGAAGGAGAAGGGTGGAGAGGGAGGGAGAGGGAGGGGTGAGTTGAAGGAGAAGGGTGGAGAAGGAGGGAGAGGGAGGGAGGGGTGAGTAGAAGGAGAAGGGGGAGAGGGGAGAGAGGGAGGGAGGGAGGGGTGAGTAGAAGGAGAAGGGTGGACAGGGAGGGAGAGGGAGGGTGTATTATATAGAGGTAAAGGAGGGGAGGGATAATGTTGGAGACTGTAGATCTTTTACTGGGTGTATTATATAGAGGTAAAGGAGGGGAGGGATAATGTTGGAGACTGTAGATGTTTTACTGGGTGTATTATATAGAGGTAAAGGAGGGGAGGGATAATGTTGGAGACTGTAGATGTTTTACTGGGTGTATTATATAGAGGTAAAGGAGGGGAGGAGGGATAATGATGGAGACTGTAGATGTTTTACTGGGTGTATTATATAGAGGTAAAGGAGGGGAGGAGGGATAATGATGGAGACTGTAGATGTTTTACTGGGTGTATTATATAGAGGTAAAGGAGGGGAGGATAATGTTGGAGACTGTAGATGTTTTACTGGGTGTATTATATAGAGGTAAAGGAGGGGAGGGATAATGTTGGAGACTGTAGATGTTTTACTGGGTGTATTATATAGAGGTAAAGGAGGGGAGGAGGGATAATGATGGAGACTGTAGATGTTTTACTGGGTGTATTATATAGAGGTAAAGGAGGGGAGGAGGGATAATGTTGGGGACTGTAGATGTTTTACTGGGTGTATTATATAGAGGTCAAGGAGGGGAGGAGGGATAATGTTGGGGACTGTAGATGTTTTACTGAGTGTATTATATAGATGTAAAGGAGGGGAGGAGGGATAATGTTGGAGACTGTAGATGTTTTACTGGGTGTATTATATAGAGGTAAAGGAGGGGAGGAGGGATAATGATGGAGACTGTAGATGTTTTACTGGGTGTATTATATAGAGGTAAAGGAGGGGAGGATAATGTTGGAGACTGTAGATGTTTTACTGGGTGTATTATATAGAGGTAAAGGAGGGGAGGATAATGTTGGAGACTGTAGATGTTTTACTGGGTGTATTATAGAGGTAAAGGAGGGGAGGGATAATGTTGGAGACTGTTGAGGTTTTACTGGGTGTATTATATAGAGGTAAAGGAGGGGATGGATAGTGTTAGAGACTGTAGATGTTTTACTGGGTGTATAATATAGAGGTAAAGGAGGGGAGGAGGGATAATGATGGAGACTGTAGATGTTTTACTGGGTGTATTATATAGAGGTAAATTAGGGGAGGGATAATGTTGGAGACTGTAGATGTTTTACTGGGTGTATTATATAGAGGTAAAGGAGGGGAGGAGGGATAATGATGGAGACTGTAGATGTTTTACTGGGTGTACTATATAGAGGTAAAGGAGGGGAGGATAATGTTGGAGACTGTAGATGTTTTACTGGGTGTATTATATAGAGGTAAAGGAGGGGAGGATAATGTTGGAGACTGTATATGTTTTACTGGGTGTATTATATAGAGGTAAAGGAGGGGAGGGATAATGTTGGAGACTGTAGATGTTTTACTGGGTGTATTATATAGAGGTAAAGGAGCATTATGTTCATTATCATCTATCTGATCTGGGTTTACGGCTGCGGTGTGTGTGTGTGTGTGTGTGTGTGTGTGTGTGTGTTCAGATACACAGGTGGGGGTATTTCTATAACGGTAATGAACTCAAAACTATGGGGAGGCCAGGTTGCAGTCACGAGGCAAACTCCAACACACACACACACACACACACACAACACACACACACACACACACACACACACACACACACACACACACACACACACACACACACACACACACACACACACACACACACACACACATCCCACACACACCGAGGTTGAACCACTTAGCTGAGGAATGCTAATGGTCCAGGAGCAGAGTAGAGGCCGGCGTCCCAAACAGCACCCTGTTCCCTATATGCTCCCTATATAGCACACTCCTTTTGACCAGAATCAGCACACTGTATAGGGAATAGGGTGCCGTTTGGACTGCAGGTGAGGTGGAATCTCAATATCATCTCAACTAGAACCTGACCTAAAGCAGAAAAATGTCCCTGAGACATTATCTGATTACTGACTAACTGCAGCAAAATAACCATTAGAAGGTAATGTATTGTAAAATCATTATGTACTAATGGTTCATGGTTCACAATATGACTATGTCTTAGCTAACACTCTACGTAGTCCAGGAGATATAGTTAAATATATATATTTTTTTACAGTGTAGATATGGAGCTTCAGTTCTGGGCTTAGGGGTGGCAAGTAGCCTAGTGGTTAGAGGCCTCTCTCTCTCCCCTAGCTTGTCGTCCCATTCCTGCCAATGGGGGAGAGATGGGGGGATGGAAGGGAGAGGAGGGCAATGAGAACTGTTAAACCCATCAAGCCCTAATTCAATAAATCTGCATAAGGAGAGAAAGGCGAGGCAGCCCGGGTCCAGAACGTCAGCGTGACACATCCATCTGAGATCAAACAGCCACTCTTTGATAAATGAAGTTGTGTTTCCCAAAGACACCTTAATCCCCATTTATGTAACCTTCATTTAACAAGGCAAGTCAGTTAACAACTCATTCTTATGTACAATGACGGCCCACCCCGGCCAAACCCTAACCCGGACGACGCTGGGCCAATTGTGCACCGCCCTATGGGACTCCTAATCACAGCCGGTTGTGATACAGCCTGGAATCGAACCAGGGTCTGTAGTGACGCCCCTAGCACTGAGATGCAGTGCCTCAGACTGCTGCCCCACTCGGGAGCCCCTATACAACAGTGGTGTAAAGTACAAGAGTAAAAATACTGTAAAGTTCAACTTAAGGAGTTTTTTGGGGGGTATCTGTACTTTACTATTTATATTTTGACAACTTAAATTTTTACTTGAGTCATTTTCTATTACAGTATCTTTACTTTTACCCAAGTATGGAAATCTGGTACTTTTTCCCAGGGCCCATAGGGTGCACTACTGTTAGTGAATACCATGTTCACTACTGTTAGTGAATACCATGTTCACTACTGTTAGTGAATACCATGTTCACTACTGTTAGTGAATACCATGTTCACTACTGTTAGTGAATACCATGTTCACTACTGTTAGTGAATACCATGTTCACTACTGTTAGTGAATACCATGTTCACTACTGTTAGTGAATACCATGTTCACTACTGTTAGTGAATACCATGTTCACTACTGTTAGTGAATACCATGTTCACTACTGTTAGTGAATACCATGTTCACTACTGTTAGTGAATACCATGTTCACTACTGTTAGTGAATACCATGTTCACTACTGTTAGTGAATACCATGCCACCAGGGCCCATAGGGTGCACTACTGTTAGTGAATACCATGTTCACTACTGTTAGTGAATACCATGTTCACTACTGTTAGTGAATACCATGTTCACTACTGTTAGTGAATACCATGTTCACTACTGTTAGTGAATATCATGTTCACTACTGTTAGTGAATACCATGTTCACTACTGTTAGTGAATACCATGTTCACTACTGTTAGTGAATACCATGTTCACTACTGTTAGTGAATACCATGCCACCAGGGCCCATAGGGTGCACTACTGTTAGTGAATACCATGTTCACTACTGTTAGTGAATACCATGTTCACTACTGTTAGTGAATACCATGTTCACTACTGTTAGTGAATACCATGTTCACTACTGTTAGTGAATACCATGTTCACTACTGTTAGTGAATACCATGTTCACTACTGTTAGTGAATACCATGCCACCAGGGCCCATAGGGTGCACTACTGTTAGTGAATACCATGTTCACTACTGTTAGTGAATACCATGTTCACTACTGTTAGTGAATACCATGTTCACTACTGTTAGTGAATACCATGTTCACTACTGTTAGTGAATACCATGTTCACTACTGTTAGTGAATACCATGCCAGGGCCCCTACTGTTAGTGGCTACTGTTAGTGAATACCATGTTCACTACTGTTAGTGAATACCATGTTCACTACTGTTAGTGAATACCATGTTCACTACTGTTAGTGAATACCATGTTCACTACTGTTAGTGAATACCATGTTCACTACTGTTAGTGAATACCATGTTCACTACTGTTAGTGAATACCATGTTCACTACTGTTAGTGAATACCATGTTCACTACTGTTAGTGAATACCATGTTCACTACTGTTAGTGAATACCATGTTCACTACTGTTAGTGAATACCATGTTCACTACTGTTAGTGAATACCATGTTCACTACTGTTAGTGAATACCATGTTCACTACTGTTAGTGAATACCATGTTCACTACTGTTAGTGAATACCATGTTCACTACTGTTAGTGAATACCATGCCACATGCACTACTGTTAGTGAATATCATGTTCACTACTGTTAGTGAATACCATGTTCACTACTGTTAGTGAATACCATGTTCACACTACTGTTCACTTAGTGAATACCATGTTCACTACTGTTAGTGAATACTATGTTCACTACCATGTTCACACTGTTAGTGAATACCATGTCACTACTGTTAGTGAATACCATGTTCACTACTGTTAGTGAATACCATCACTACTGTTAGTGAATACCATGTTCACTACTGTTAGTGAATACCATGTTCATTACTGTTAGTGAATACCATGTTCACTACTGTTAGTGAATACCATGTTCACTACTGTTAGTGAATACCATGTTCACTACTGTTAGTGAATACCATGCCACCAGGGCCCAGGGTGCACTAGGGTGCACTACTGTTAGTGAATACCATGTTCACTACTGTTAGTGAATGTTAGTGAATACCATGTTCACTACTGTTAGTGAATACCATGTTCACTACTGTTAGTGAATACCATGTTCACTACTGTTAGTGAATACCATGTTCACTACTGTTAGTGAATACCATGTTCACTACTGTTAGTGAATACCATGTTCATACCATGTTCACTACTGTTAGTGAATACCATGCCACCAGGGCCCATAGGGTGCACTACTGTTAGTGAATACCATGTTCACTACTGTTAGTGAATACCATGTTCACTACTGTTAGTGAATACCATGTTCACTACTGTTAGTGAATACCATGTTCATTACTGTTAGTGAATACCATGTTCACTACTGTTAGTGAATACCATGTTCACTACTGTTAGTGAATACCATGTTCACTACTGTTAGTGAATACCATGTTCACTACTGTTAGTGAATACCATGCCACCAGGGCCCATAGGGTGCACTACTGTTAGTGAATACCATGTTCACTACTGTTAGTGAATACCATGTTCACTAATGTTAGTGAATACCATGACATCTGGGACTCGCCCGAGGAAACGGATCCTGGTGTTTTTTTTCAGAGCACCAAATTAAAGGGTCCGTCATCTTCAGGGAGTCCCGGTGGCATAAATGGCTCGCTAAAAAAATCAGTTCCCATAACCTCATTTGGTTTTTCCCTCTCTCTTTTCTCTTGTTCCCCCTATCCTCCTCCTCTTATGCCCCTGTGACCCCCTGCTCCAGACAACAGGATGAGCTCAGTCTTCCCCCTCCTCCCTTTACCATTCCCTCTCTCCATCCATCCCTCTACCCCTCCCTCTCTCCATCCATCCCTCCCTCTCTCCATCCATCCCTCTACCCCTCCCTCTCTCCATCCATCCCTCTATCCTTCCCCCTCCTCCCTCTATCCCTCCCTCTCTCCATCCATCCCTCTACCCTTCCCTCTCTCCATCCATCCCTCTATCCTTCCCTCTCTCCATCCAGCCCTCTATCCCTCCCTCTCTCCTCTCTTCCCTCTATCCTTCCCCCTCCTCCCTCTCTCCATCCATCCCTCTATCCCTCCCTCTCTTCATCCATCCCTTTACCCTTCCCTCTCTCCTCTCTTCCCTCTACCCTTCCCCCTCCTCCCTCTATCCTTCCCTCTCTCCATCCATCCCTCTACCCTTCCCTCTCTCCATCCATCCCTCTACCCTTCCCCCTCCTCCCTCTATCCTTCCCTCTCTCCATGCATCCCTCTACCCTTCCCTCTCTCCATCCATCCATCCCTCTATCCTTCCCCCTCCTCCCTCTATCCCTTCCTCTCTCCATCCATCCCTCTACTCTTCCCTCTCTCCATCCATCCCTCTACCCTTCCCTCTCTCCATCCATCCCTCTACCCTTCCCCCTCCTCCCTCTATCCTTCCCTCTCTCCATCCATCCCTCTACCCTTCCCCCTCCTCCCTCTATCCTTCCCTCTCTCCACCCATCCCTCTCTCCATCCATCCCTCTATCCTTCCCCCTCCTCCCTCTATCCCTCCCTCTCTCCATCCATCCCTCTACCCTTCCCTCTCTCCATCCATCCCTCTACCCTTCCCTCTCTCCATCCTTCCCTCTCTCCATCCATCCCTCTACCCTTCCCTCTCTCCATACATCCCTCTATCCCTCCCTCATTCTGTCAATTGTTCTAGAATCCCCCTCTCTCTTCTTCCCATGCCAGAATATCTACATCTCTCTCTCTCTCTCTCTCTCTCTGTCTCTCTCTCTCTTATGCCTTGCCGTGCCCTAGGGTCTCCTCCTCCACTCCTTCTCTATGTCGTTAGGCAGTATAACGACGCACCACTAATGCTCTGACAGGCCACTAAACCGGGCTGGCGCCGCTGGGCTGAACTGGGGATGGGGACAGGATCCGGAGAGAAAGAGAGAAGGAGATAGAGATGGAGAGAGTGTGACAAGGAGAAAGAGAGTGGGCAAACGAGTGGGTTCTCCCAAAGCTAGCTGGCATGAGTAAACACATATCCAAGAAAACTCTTGGAAGACAATGGAAGTTGAATAGAATAATGAATATTCCTCCTTTTATGGCCCAATATTATTAAAAACCATCATGTTCCGGTATTAAAGCCATCAGAGGTTCCATGGTGAAAGGGTTCCAAGCCCCAGTGGTTTGGTTTGGTGAGGGGTAGAGGGAAAGGTTTCCTGATTTCACTGGCTGGGTCTTATATAGGGCCTGGGGGCAATAAAACAAGTCTCTCTGTCGCTCTCCCTCCCCGTTACACCAGGACACTGATGTTATCAGTCAGGCAGTTCTTCATCCCTCCTTCTGTCTTATAACTGTGATATGGACATAGTTGTGAACATTGTGAGGACAAGGTAAGAGAGGGAGAGATAATCAGGACCTGGATGTCGGGGACTGGAAGAGAAATAAGGTCAAGGTTTGAATATAGATGAATATAGATACACAACCCAGACTACTATCTGTCTGCCTTGAAGTTACCCTCACCCTGCTACCCACCGCCAACCCAACCCATACACCTCTACCCATCACCAACCCAACCCTCACACCTCTACCCATCACCAACCCAACCCATACACCTCTACCCATCACCAACCCAAACCATACACCTCTACCCATCACCAACCCAACCCATACACCTCTACCCATCACCAACCCAACCCAACCCATACACCTCTACCCATCACCAACCCAACCCATACACCTCTACCCACCACCAACCCAACCCTTACACCTCTACCCATCACCAACCCAACCCAACCCATACACCTCTACCCATCACCAACCCAACCCATACACCTCTACCCATCACCAACCCAACCCATACACCTCTACCTATCACCAACCCAAACCATACACCTCTACCCATCACCAACCCAACCCATACACCTCTACCCATCACCAACCCAACCCAACCCATACACCTCTACCCATCACCAACCCAACCCAACCCATACACCTCTACCCATCACCAACCCAACCCATACACCTCTACCCACCACCAACCCAACCCTTACACCTCTACCCATCACCAACCCAACCCAACCCATACACCTCTACCCATCACCAACCCAACCTAACCCATATACCTCTACCCATCACCAACCCAACCCTCACACCTCTACCCATCACCAACCCAACCCTTACACCTCTACCCACCACCAACCCAACCCTTACACCTCTACCCACCACCAACCCAACCCTTACAACTCTACCCACCACCAACCCAACCCATACACCTCTACCCACCACCAACCCAACCCTTACACCTCTACCCACCACCAACCCAACCCTTACACCTCTACCCACCACCAACCCAACCCTTACACCTCTACCCACCACCAACCCAACCCTTACACCTCTACCCATCACAAACCCAACCCATATACCTCTACCCATCACCAACCCAACCTCACACCTCTACCCATCACCCAACCCAACCCTTACACCTCTACCCATCACCAACCCAACCCTCACACCTCTACCCATCACCAACCCAACCCTTACACCTCTACCCATCACCAACCCAACCCTCACACCTCTACCCATCACCAACCCAACCCATACACCTCTACCCATCACCAACCCAACCCAACACTCACACCTCTACCCATCACCAACCCAACCCTTACACCTCTACCCATCACCAACCCAACCCTTACACCTCTACCCACCACCAACCCAACATTATTCCCAAGCCTGTTGCACCTGGCCCCCAACCACCCTCACGATCTCCTCTCCTCTCCAGTCAAAGGGGACAGGGGTTAAGACTTGGTCTAACAACATGTCTGTAGGCAATTAGTGTCGCTGGTAAAAACAACATTTCATTTATACTCCGGGAGGACTGTCTGTAGACCGTCGCTGAGACTCCGGGTGGACTGTCTGTAGACCGTCGCTGAGACTCCGGGTGGACTGTCTGTAGACCGTCGCTGAGACTCTGGGTGGACTGTCTGTAGACCGTCACTGAGACTCCGGGTGGACTGTCTGTAGACCGTCGCTGAGACTCCGGGTGGACTGTCTGTAGACCGTCGCTGAGACTCCGGGTGGACTGTCTGTAGACCGTCGCTGAGACTCCGGGTGGACTGTCTGTAGACCGTCGCTGAGACTCTGGGTGGACTGTCTGTAGACCGTCGCTGAGACTCCGGGTGGACTGTCTGTAGACCGTCGCTGAGACTCCGGGTGGACTGTCAGTAGACCGTCGCTGAGACTCCGGGTGGACTGTCTGTAGACCGTCGCTGAGACTCCGGGTGGACTGTCTGTAGACCGTCGCTGAGACTCCAGGTGGACTGTCTGTAGACCGTCGCTGAGACTCCGGGTGGACTGTCTGTAGACCGTCGCTGAGACTCCGGGTGGACTGTCTGTAGACCATCGCTGAGACTCCGGGTGGACTGTCTGTAGACCGTCGCTGAGACTCCGGGTGGACTGTCTGCAGACCGTCGCTGAGACTGTCAGCTTCCTTGTCACACAAAAAAACTGTACGTCTATCGCAACGTCCGTTGCCATGGCTACCGGACTGCCACAGAAACCATACCAAATCCCCCCCCCCTCGTGACAAGACGGCGCAGGAGTTCTCTCATTCGCAGGTAGAATGACCTGCTTTTATTTTCATCAAGCTCACAACCGTAAAGCTATTTTCTGTAAGCTCGTCATTACCTTGTAAATAACGATGTTGTTGAGAGTTTATTTTCCTGTGATAATGAATTAAAAGTAGCTGAAGTTGTCAGCTTTGCTCTGGTCATTATTTGAACTGACTAGCCAGCTAGCTAAAACGCTAACAAGCTTCCAACGAACACAAACATTGTTTAGAAAGTTGACTTTAGTTGCCTGGCTTGATATCTACTCAATCCATGTTTAAACGGAGAGGTTTATCGGTGTTAAAATAGAGCCAGTACACTATTTGGAGCAGTGGGCTGTTGATATCGTGCAGAAACTGTGGTTTTGTGATTAATACAGGACTGTAGCTTCATACATAATTCATAGAGCCTCCTGAGACTGAGGCAGGAGACCAGGGAGCAGAGAGCAGAGTGGAGAAGATACACACAGGAAGTTTCAGGTTTAACCCATATGGTCTGGGAGATAGAGAGGCCTCTGAGACTGAGGTAGAGAGAGGGAGGAAGAGAGTGAGAGAGAGAAGAGAGTCAGAGAGAAGAGAGAGAGCGAGAGAGAGCGAGAGAGCGAGAGGGAGAGAGAGAGAGCGAGAGGGAGAGAGAGAGAGCAAGAGAGAGCGAGAGAGAGCGAGCGAGAGAGAGAGAGCGAGAGAGAGAGAGCGAGAGAGAGAGAGCGAGAGAGAGCGAGCGAGAGAGAGCGAGAGAGAGTGAGCGAGCGAGAGAGAGAGAGAGAGAGAGAGAGAGAGAGAGAGCGAGAGGGAGAGAGAGAGAGCGAGAGAGAGCGAGAGAGAGCGAGAGAGAGCGAGAGAGAGCGAGAGATTATGGGAACCAAACGTATGACCACATTAGAGACACATAATTCCCTCAGATTACACAGACTAACAAAGAATTTGAAAACAAAACATGTGTGTGACATCACAGCAGCAAGATGTGACCTGTTGCCACAAGATTAGGTCAACCAGTGAAGAACAAACACCATTGTAAATACAACACATATTTATGTTTATTTATTTTCCCTTGTCATTCATAGTACAACAATTGTCACACTGTTACAACACCGTACTTCTGAAACTTCTGTGTAATGTTTACTGTTCGTTTCTGACTGCTTATTTCACTTAGTTTATTGTTTTTCACCTACTTTAACCAGTGTAAACATTTGTACAGTA
>NW_024609788.1:157500-160000 GCF_018296145.1 Oncorhynchus tshawytscha
TCTCTATTCTTCATAAACAATATTTTAATAGACTGTAACAAACAGAAGGCTCCTGAGTGTATTTCTATAATAGACTGTAACAATCAGAAGGCTCCTGAGTGTATTTCTATAATAGACTGTAACAATCAGAAGGCTCCTGAGTGTATTTCTATAATAGACTGTAACAATCAGAAGGCTCCTGAGTGTATTTCTATAATAGACTGTAACAATCAGAAGGCTCCTGAGTGTATTTCTATAATAGACTGTAACAATCAGAAGGCTCCTGAGTGTATTTCTATAATAGACTGTAACAAACAGAAGGCTCCTGAGTGTATTTCTATAATAGACTGTAACAATCTGAAGGCTCCTGAGTGTATTTCTATAATAGACTAACAATCAGAAGGCTCCTGAGTGTATTTCTATAATAGACTGTAACAATCAGAAGGCTCCTGAGTGTATTTCTATAATAGACTGTAACAATCTGAAGGCTCCTGAGTGTCTTTCTATAATAGACTGTAACAATCTGAAGGCTCCTGAGTGTATTTCTATAATAGACTGTAACAATCAGAAGGCTCCTGAGTGTATTTCTATAATAGACTGTAACAATCAGAAGGCTCCTGAGTGTATTTCTATAATAGACTGTAACAATCAGAAGGCTCCTGAGTGTATTTCTATAATAGACTAACAATCAGAAGGCTCCTGAGTGTCTTTCTATAATAGGGATGAGACATTTAGTTACTAATGTCAATCCAATGTTTTGGGACAGAGACGTGCAGTGTGTGAGTGTGTGTGAGTGTGTGTGTGTAGTCAGTGTAATGGTATGGACAGGGACGTGCAGTGTGTGTGTTTGTGTGTGTGTGTAGTCAGTGTAATAGTATGGACAGGGACGTGCAGTGTGTGTGTGTGTGTGTGTGTGTGTAGTCAGTGTAATGGTATGGACAGGGACGTGCAGTGTGTGTGTGTGTGTGTGTGTGTGTGTGTGTGTGTGTGTGTGTGTGTGTGTGTGTGTGTGTGTAGTCAGTGTAAATGTATGGACAGGGACGTGCAGTGTGTGTGTGTGTGTGTGTGTGTGTGTGTGTGTGTGTGTGTGTGTGTGTAGTCAGTGTAATGGTATGGACAGGGACGTGCAGTGTGTGAGTGTGTGTGTGTAGTCAGTGTAATGGTATGGACAGGGACGTGCAGTGTGTGTGTTTGTGTGTGTGTAGTCAGTGTAATGGTATGGACAGGGACGTGCAGTGTGTGTGTGTGTGTGTGTGTGTGTGTGTAGTCAGTGTAATGGTATGGACAGGGACGTGCAGTGTGTGTGTGTGTGTGTGTGTGTGTAGTCAGTGTAATGGTATGGACAGGGACGTCAGCGAGCTCACATGAACAGTCCATCACATGTTACAGTGAGAGTTCTATACCATCTATACCATCTATACCATCTATACCATCTATACCATCTATACAATCTATACCATCTATACCATAGATACCATCTATACCATAGATACCATCTATACCATAGATACCATCTATACCATAAATACCATCTATACCATCTATACCATAAATGCCATCTATACCATAGATACCATCTATACCATAGATACCATCTATACCATAGATACCATCTATACCATAAATACCATCTATACCATCTATACCATCTATACCATAAATACCATCTATACCATAAATACCATCTATACCATAAAATTACCAACTATACCATAGTTACCATCTATACCATAAATACCATCTATACCATAGATACCATCTATACCATAGATACCATCTATACCATCTATACCATAGATACCATCTATACCATAGATACCATCTATACCATAAATACCATCTATACCATCTATACCATAAATGCCATCTATACCATAGATACCATCTATACCATAGATACCATCTATACCATAAATACCATCTATACCATCTATACCATCTATACCATAAATGCCATCTATACCATCTATACCATCTATACCATAAATACCATCTATACCATAAATACCATCTATACCATCTATACCATCTATACCATAAATACCAACTATACCATAGTTACCATCTATACCATCTATACCATAAATACCATCTATACCATCTATACCATAAATACCATCTATACCATAAATACCATCTATACCATAAATACCATCTGTACCATAAATACCATCTATACCATAAATACCATCTATACCATAAATACCATCTATACCATAAATACCATCTATACCATCTATACCATCTATACCATAAATACCATCTATACCATAAATACCATCTATACCATCTATACCATAAATACCATCTATACCATAAATACCATCTTTACCATAAATACCATCTACACCATCTATACCATAAATACCATCTATACCATAAATACCATCTATACCATAAATACCATCTATACCATCTATACCATAAATACCATCTATACCATCCATACCATCTATACCATAGATACCATCTATACCGTAAATATCATCTATACCATCTATACCATCTATACCATAGTTAC
>NW_024609788.1:167500-177500 GCF_018296145.1 Oncorhynchus tshawytscha
GGTATTACACTGGGCTGGTATTACACTGGGCTGGTATTACACTGGACTTGTATTACACTGGACTGGACCTAGGGCTGGTATTACACTGGGCTGGTATTACACTGGGCTGGTATTACACTGGTATTACACTGGGCTGGTATTACACTGGTCTGGTATTACACTGGGCTGGTATTACACTGGGCTGGTATTACACTGGGCTGGTATTACAGGGCTGGTATTACACTGGGATGGTATTGCAAAGGCTGGTATTAAACTGGTATTACACTGGGCTGGTATTACACTGGTATTACACTGGGCTGGTATGACACACTGGTATTACACTGGGCTGGTAATACACTGGGCTGGGATTACACTGGGCTGGTATTACACTAGTATTACACTGGGCTGGTATTACACTGGGCTGGTATTACACTGGGCTGGTATTACACTGGACTGGTATTACACTGGGCTGGTATTACACTGGGCTGGTATTACACTGGACTGGTATTACACTGGACTGGTATTACACTGGGCTGGTATTACACTGGACTGGTATTACACTGGGCTGGTAATACACTGGGCTGGTATTATACTGGTATTACACTGGGCTGGTATTACACTGGGCTGGTATTACGCTGGACTGGTATTACACTGGGCTGGTATTACACTGGGCTGGTATTACACTGGGCTGGTATTACACTGGTATTACACTGGGCTGGTATTACACTGGTATTACACTGGGCTGGTATTACACTGGACTGGTATTACACTGGGCTGGTAATACACTGGGCTGGTATTATACTGGTATTACACTGGGCTGGTATTACACTGGGCTGGTATTACACTGGACTGGTATTACACTGGGATGGTATTACACTGGGCTGGTATTACACTGGGCTGGAACTAGGGCTGATATTACACTGGGCTGGTATTACACTGGACTGGTACTACACCGGGCTGGTATTACACTGGGCTGGTATTACACTGGACTGGTACTACACCGGGCTGGTATTACCATGGACTGGTATTACACTGGACTTGTATTACACTGGACTGGACCTAGGGCTGGTATTACACTGGGCTGGTATTACACTGGGCTGCTAATACACTGGGCTGGTATTACACTGGACTGGTATTACACTGGACTGGTACTACACTGGGCTGGTATTACACTGGGCTGGTATTACACTGGGCTGGTATTACACTGGACTGGAACTAGGGCTGGTATTAAACTGGGCTGGTATTACACTGGGCTGGTATTACACTGGGCTGGTATTACACTGGACTGGTATTACACTGGACTGGTTTACACTGGGCTGGTATTACACTGGGCTGGTATTACACTGGGCTGGTATTACACTGGTCTGGTATTACACTGGGCTGGTATTACACTGGTATTACACTGGGCTGGTATTACACTGGGCTGGTATTACACTGGGCTGGTATTACACTGGGTCTGGTATTACACTGGGCTGGTATTACACTGGTATTACACTGGGATGGTATTACACTGGACTGGTATTACACTGGGCTGGTATTACACTGGGCTGGTATTACACTGGGCTGGTATTACACTGGGCTGGTATTACACTGGGCTGGTATTACACTGGTATTACACTGGTATTACACTGGACTGGTATTACACTGGGCTGGTATTACACTGGACTGGTATTACACTGGGCTGGTATTACACTGGGCTGGTATTACACTGGGCTGGTATTACACTGGACTGGTATTACACTGGACTGGTATTACACTGGACTGGTATTACACTGGGCTGGTATTACACTGGGCTGGTATTACACTGGGCTGGTATTACACTGGACTGGTATTACACTGGGCTGGTATAACACTGGGCTGGTAATACACTGGGCTGGTATTATACTGGTATTACACTGGGCTGGTATTACACTGGGCTGGTATTACACTGGGCTGGTATTACACTGGGCTGGTATTACACTGGGCTGGTATTACACTGGGCTGGTATTACACTGGTATTACACTGGGCTGGTATTACACTGGTATTACACTGGGCTGGTATTACACTGGACTGGTATTACACTGGGCTGGTAATACACTGGGCTGGTATTATACTGGTATTACACTGGGCTGGTATTACACTGGGCTGGTATTACACTGGGCTGGTATTACACTGGACTGGTATTACACTGGGATGGTATTACACTGGGCTGGTATTACACTGGGCTGGAACTAGGGCTGATATTACACTGGGCTGGTATTACACTGGACTGGTACTACACCGGGCTGGTATTACACTGGGCTGGTATTACACTGGGCTGGTATTACACTGGACTGGTACTACACCGGGCTGGTATTACCATGGACTGGTATTACACTGGACTTGTATTACACTGGACTGGACCTAGGGCTGGTATAACACTGGGCTGGTATTACACTGGGCTGCTAATACACTGGGCTGGTATTACACTGGACTGGTATTACACTGGACTGGTACTACACTGGGCTGGTATTACACTGGGCTGGTATTACACTGGGCTGGTATTACACTGGACTGGAACTAGGGCTGGTATTACACTGGGCTGGTATTACACTGGGCTGGTATTACACTGGGCTGGTATTACACTGGACTGGTATTACACTGGACTGGTTTACACTGGGCTGGTATTACACTGGGCTGGTATTACACTGGTCTGGTATTACACTGGGCTGGTATTACACTGGTATTACACTGGGCTGGTATTACACTGGGCTGGTATTACACTGGGCTGGTATTACACTGGGCTGGTATTACACTGGGCTGGTATTACACTGGTATTACACTGGGCTGGTATTACACTGGGCTGGTATTACACTGGACTGGTATTACACTGGGCTGGTATTACACTGGGCTGGTAATACACTGGTATTACACTGGGCTGGTATTACACTGGGCTGGTATTACACTGGTATTACACTGGGCTGGTATTACACTGGTATTACACTGGACTGGTATTACACTGGGCTGGTATTACACTGGACTGGTATTACACTGGGCTGGTATTACACTGGGCTGGTATTACACTGGGCTGGTATTACACTGGACTTGTATTACACTGGGCTGGTATTACACTGGACTGGTATTACACTGGGCTGGTAATACACTGGTATTACACTAGGCTGGTATTACATTGGGCTGGTATTACACTGGTATTACACTGGGCTGGTATTACACTGGGCTGGTATTACACTGGGCTGGTATTACACTGGGCTGGTATTACACTGGACTGGTATTACACTGGACTGGTATTACACTGGGCTGGTATTACACTGGACTGGTATTACACTGGGCTGGTATTACACTGGTATTACACTGGGCTGGTATTACACTGGTATTACACTGGGCTGGTATTACACTGGACTGGTATTACACTGGGCTGGTAATACACTGGGCTGGTATTATACTGGTATTACACTGGGCTGGTATTACACTGGGCTGGTATTACACTGGGATGGTATTACACTGGACTGGTATTACACTGGGATGGTATTACACTGGGCTGGTATTACACTGGGCTGGAACTAGGGCTGATATTACACTGGGCTGGTATTACACTGGACTGGTACTACACCGGGCTGGTATTACACTGGGCTGGTATTACACTGGGCTGGTATTACACTGGACTGGTACTACACCGGGCTGGTATTACCATGGACTGGTATTACACTGGACTTGTATTACACTGGACTGGACCTAGGGCTGGTATAACACTGGGCTGGTATTACACTGGGCTGCTAATACACTGGGCTGGTATTACACTGGACTGGTATTACACTGGACTGGTACTACACTGGACTGGTATTACACTGGACTGGAACTAGGGCTGGTATTACACTGGGCTGGTATTACACTGGGCTGGTATTACACTGGGCTGGTATTACACTGGACTGGTATTACACTGGACTGGTTTACACTGGGCTGGTATTACACTGGGCTGGTATTACACTGGTCTGGTATTACACTGGGCTGGTATTACACTGGTATTACACTGGGCTGGTATTACACTGGGCTGGTATTACACTGGGCTGGTATTACACTGGGCTGGTATTACACTGGTATTACACTGGGCTGGTATTACACTGGGCTGGTATTACACTGGGACTGGTATTACACTGGGCTGGTATTACACTGGGCTGGTATTACACTGGGCTGGTATTACACTGGACTGGAACTAGGGCTGGTATTACACTGGGCTGGTATTACACTGGGCTGGTATTACACTGGGCTGGTATTACACTGGGCTGGTATTACACTGGACTGGTATTACACTGGGCTGGTATTACACTGGGCTGGTATTACACTGGTCTGGTATTACACTGGGCTGGTATTACACTGGGCTGGTAATACACTGGTATTACACTGGGCTGGTATTACACTGGGCTGGTATTACACTGGTATTACACTGGGCTGGTATTACACTGGTATTACACTGGACTGGTATTACACTGGGCTGGTATTACACTGGACTGGTATTACACTGGGCTGGTATTACACTGGGCTGGTATTACACTGGGCTGGTATTACACTGGACTGGTATTACACTGGGCTGGTATTACACTGGACTGGTATTACACTGGGCTGGTAATACACTGGTATTACACTAGGCTGGTATTACACTGGGCTGGTATTACACTGGTATTACACTGGGCTGGTATTACACTGGGCTGGTATTACACTGGGCTGGTATTACACTGGACTGGTATTACACTGGACTGGTATTACACTGGGCTGGTATTACACTGGACTGGTATTACACTGGGCTGGGTGATATGACCTAAAAGTAATATCTACATTTTTTCCAGAGGTTTTGACAATTCACGATATATATCTTGATTTCTCGTTTTTCTCTAAACAAATAAAAAAAGGCCAAGACATAATTCTTAATTGAATTTTCTTTACTAAAATAAAAAAATATTCAAGGCCTCAAGGCCTATTTGTGCAAAATAAATGAACAGCACAAATGAACACACCCACACGTCTATTCTACTGTTTAGGAATGTTTGACCACTAGCTGTTTTAATATGTAATTTATCTAATCATTGTGATTGAAAATGTATTAATATAGTTAATTTGTTGTTATAATTAAAACAGCCTGTGGTTATTTGTTATTGGTTTGGCAGAATGATACAACTACTAACACATTAGCCTACAGTTGGCCTGAACATCACTGTTTCGAATGCACTTTAATTATCCAACGTCACACTGACCGATGGCAAGGTGAAGCCTGTGGCCAAAGCACTGCAGGCGGGTCCAGTTGTTCAAGAGCAATGCTTTTATCATGAGGTCAAACTGTCAGTTGTCATGCACACCTGTCGGTCTTCACTCATCTTCCACGATGCCAGAGAGTCTCTGAGACCCTGGGCTATTACTCCACCCGTATGATCATCAGGGAAATGCGACGTCTGGAGGCAGACATCTTGTAATTTCCAGTCTTCATTTACATAGTGGACTTTCAAACTTAGGTATGGCTCTGACGTTCTGCTCGACCATAGATCGGCTGTGGAGGAAAAATAACAAACACTAGCCAGCTTCTCTGCCACTCTTTCGCGGGTAGCAACACATCTGCCACGCTGATCCTCAGCACTGGAGCCCCCCAGGGGTGCGTGCTCAGTCCCCTCCTGTACTCCCTGTTCACCCACGACTGCATGGCCAGGCACGACTCCAACACCATCATTAAGTTTGCAGACGACACAACAGTGGTAGGCCTGATCACCGACAAGGACGAGACAGTCTATAGGGAAGAGGTCAGAGACCTGGTCGGGTGGTGCAGACGACACAACAGTGATAGGCCTGATAGCCGACAACGACGAGACAGCCTATAGGGAGGAGGTCAGAGACCTGGTCGGGTGGTGCCAGAATAACAACCTATCCCTCACTGTAACCGAGACTAAGGAAAAGGAGGACTGAGCACGCCCCCATTCTCATCAACGGGACTGTAGTGGAGCAGGTTGAGAGCTTCAACTTCCTTGGTGTCCACATCAACAACAAACTAGAACGGTCCAAACACATCAAAACAGTCGTGAAGAGGGCACAACAAAGCCTATTCCCCCTCAGGAAACGAAAAAGATTTGGCATCAAATGGCTACCTGAACTATTTGCATTGTGTGCCCCCTCCCAACCCCTCTTTTACACTGCTGCTACTCTCTGTTTATCATATCCAGTCACTTTAACTATACATTCATGTACATACTACCTCAATTGGCCCGACCAACCAGTGCCCCTGCTCATTGACTAACCAGGCTATCTGCATTGTGTCCCACCACCCGCCAACCCCTCTTTTACACTGCTGCTACTCTCTGTTCATCATACATGCATAGTCACTTTAACCATATCTACATGTACATACTACCTCAATCAGCCTGGCTAACCTGTGTCTGTATGTAGCCTCACTACTGTATGTAGCCTCACTACTGTATGTAGCCTCACTACTGTATGTAGCCTCACTACTGTATGTAGCCTCACTACTGTATATAGCCTCACTACTGTATGTAGCCTCACTACTGTATGTAGCCTCACTACTGTATATAGCCTCACTACTGTATGTAGCCTCACTACTGTATGTAGCCTCACTACTGTATATAGCCTCACTACTGTATGTAGCCTCACTACTGTATGTAGCCTCACTACTGTATGTAGCCTCACTACTGTATATAGCCTCTCTACTGTATAGTAGCCTCTCTACTGTATATCACCTCTCTACTGTATATAGCCTCTCTACTGTATATAACCTGTCTACTGTATGTAGCCTCTCTACTGTATGTAGCCTGTCTACTGTATATAGCCTGTCTACTGTATATAGCCTGTCTACTGTATATAACCTCTACTGTATGTAGCCTGTCTACTGTATGTAGCCTCTCTACTGTATATAGCCTCTCTACTGTATATAGCCTCTCTACTGTATGTAGCCTGTCTACTGTATATAACCTCTACTGTATGTAGCCTGTCTACTGTATATAGCCTGTCTACTGTATATAACCTCTACTGTATGTAGCCTGTCTACTGTATGTAGCCTCTCTACTGTATATAGCCTCTCTACTGTATATAGCCTCTCTACTGTATGTAGCCTGTCTACTGTATGTAGCCTGTCTACTGTATGTAGCCTCTCTACTGTATATAGCCTCTCTACTGTATATAACCTCTACTGTATGTAGCCTGTCTACTGTATGTAGCCTCTCTACTGTATATAGCCTCTCTACTGTGTAGAGCCTCTCTACTGTATGTAGCCTGTCTACTGTATGTAGCCTCTCTACTGTATATAGCCTCACTACTGTATATAGCCTCTCTACTGTATATAGCCTGTCTACTGTATATAACCTCTCTACTGTATATAGCCTCTCTACTGTATGTAGCCTCTCTACTGTATATAGCCTCACTACTGTATATAGCCTCTCTACTGTATATAGCCTCTCTACTGTATATAACCTGTCTACTGTATGTAGCCTGTCTACTGTATATAACCTGTCTACTGTATATAGCCTCTCTACTGTGTAGAGCCTCTCTACTGTATATATAGCCTCTCTACTGTGTAGAGCCTCTCTACTGTATATAGCCTCTCTACTGTATATAACCTGTCTACTGTATGTAGCCTGTCTACTGTATATAACCTGTCTACTGTATATAGCCTCTCTACTGTGTAGAGCCTCTCTACTGTATATATAGCCTCTCTACTGTATATAGGCTCTCTACTGTATATAGCCTCTCTACTGTATGTAGCCTCTCTACTGTATATAGCCTCTCTACTGTATATAGCCTCTCTACTGTATGTAGCCTCTCTACTGTATATAGCCTCTCTACTGTATATAGCCTCTCTACTGTATATAACCTCTACTGTATATAGCCTCTCTACTGTATATAGCCTCTCTACTGTATATAGCCTCTCTACTGTATGTAGCCTCTCTACTGTATATAGCCTCTCTACTGTATATAGCCTCTCTACTGTATATAACCTCTACTGTATATAGCCTCTCTACTGTATATAGCCTCTCTACTGTATATAGCCTCTCTACTGTATGTAGCCTCTCTACTGTATATAGCCTCTCTACTGTATATAGCCTCTCTACTGTATATAACCTCTACTGTATATAGCCTCTCTACTGTATATAGCCTCTCTACTGTATATAACCTCTACTGTATGTAGCCTCTCTACTGTATGTAGCCTGTCTTTTTACTGTTGTTTTTATTTCTTTACTTACCTATTGTTCACCTAGTACCTTTTTTGCACTAGTCAAACGTTTCTTGTCATAAGGGATTACGTTTGAAAAGGACGAGGCTATGGTAGTTTGTCTTTCAGCAAACCTTTTAGGAATCGTGCGACTGGAATCGGCATTGCGTAGTCTCACATTCCCCCGGGTGTTTCAGTTGCAGGTGATGGAAGAGGTTGGTTGTCCTGCTGCTTTTCGTAGCGATTGTCTTTCCGACACATTTTGCACAGGACATTCGTTTGCTGAACATCAGACCTCTTAAACCCAAACCACTTCAATATTACTGAAAACATCGGACCTCTTAAACACAAACCACTTCAATATTACTGAAAACATCAGACCTCTTAAACACAAACCACTTCAATATTACTGAAAACATCAGACCTCTTAAACCCAAACCACTTCAATATTACTGAAAAAAATCCTCAGGAGAGGCTGAGCAGGCGTCCTCAGGAGAGGCTGAGCAGGCGTCCTCAGGAGAGGCTGAGCAGGCGTCCTCAGGAGAGGCTGAGCAGGCGTCCTCAGGAGAGGCTGAGCAGGCGTCCTCAGGAGAGGCTGAGCAGGCGTCCTCAGGAGAGGCTGAGCAGGCGTCCTCAGGAGAGGCTGAGCTGGCGTCCTCAGGAGAGGCTGAGCTGGCGTCCTCAGGAGAGGCTGAGCAGGCGTCCTCAGGAGAGGCTGAGCAGGCGTCCTCAGGAGAGGCTGAGCAGGCGTCCTCAGGAGAGGCTGAGCAGGCGTCCTCAGGAGAGGCTGAGCAGGCGTCCTCAGGAGAGGCTGAGCAGGCGTCCTCAGGAGAGGCTGAGCAGGCGTCCTCAGGAGAGGCTGAGCAGGCGTCCTCAGGAGAGGCTGAGCAGGCGTCCTCAGGAGAGGCTGAGCAGGCGTCCTCAGGAGAGGCTGAGCAGGCGTCCTCAGGAGAGGCTGAGCAGGCGTCCTCAGGAGAGGCTGAGCAGGCGTCCTCAGGAGAGGCTGAGCAGGCGTCCTCAGGAGAGGCTGAGCAGGCGTCCTCAGGAGAGGCTGAGCAGGCGTCCTCAGGAGAGGCTGAGCAGGCGTCCTCAGGAGAGGCTGAGCTGGCTCAGGAGAGGTCCTCAGGAGAGGCTGAGCAGGCGTCCTCAGGAGAGGCTGAGCAGGCGTCCTCAGGAGAGGCTGAGCAGGCGTCCTCAGGAGAGGCTGAGCAGGCGTCCTCAGGAGAGGCTGAGCAGGCGTCCTCAGGAGAGGCTGAGCAGGCGTCCTCAGGAGAGGCTGAGCAGGCGTCCTCAGGAGAGGCTGAGCAGGCGTCCTCAGGAGAGGCTGAGCAGGCGTCCTCAGGAGAGGCTGAGCAGGCGTCCTCAGGAGAGGCTGAGCAGGCGTCCTCAGGAGAGGCTGAGCAGGCGTCCTCACTTTCCATGTTGGTGGAACTCTTACCGCTGCTACACCTCTCCGGTTACAAGTGTGTGAAAGGCTGTGATTGGTGGATAACCTCTGTGTTGGACTGACAGAGCCAGTGAGCTGCTGCGTTTGTAAAACGTTACATCATAACAGAACCTCCATTCTTACCAAACAGGTATTTTCTATATCGCGCTAAAACATAAACGTGAATATATCGGGTAAAAAAAAAACGATATATCGCCCAGCCCGAGCTGGAGGAGAGGCATGATGGCATAGGACTGGGGTGTTCTCTCTCTCTCTCTCTCTCTCTCTCTCTCTCCGACTGGAGGGCAGCCAGCCCGGTCCAAACCCACCAGGACCCTGGGCAGTGCCGCCACCAGAACAGGCGCCATGCGGCCACTCCAGTCCCGTCTCAGCACTGCCTCTCTCTCCTCTCACT
>NW_024609788.1:185000-202500 GCF_018296145.1 Oncorhynchus tshawytscha
ACCAGTACTGTTGTAGTCTCTGGAGACCAGTACTGTTGTTGTCCCTCTGGAGACCAGTACTGTTGTTGTCCCTGGAGACCAGTACTGTTGTTTTCTCTGGAGACCAGTACTGTTGTTGTCCCTGGAGACCAGTACTGTTGTTGTCCCTGGAGACCAGTACTGTTGTTGTCTCTGGAGACCAGTACTGTTGTTGTCCCTGGAGACAAGTACTGTTGTTTTCTCTGGAGACCAGTACTGTTGTTGTCCCTGGAGACCAGTACTGTTGTTGTCCCTGGAGACCAGTACTGTTGTTTTCTCTGGAGACCAGTACTGTTGTTGTCTCTGGAGACCAGTACTGTTGTTGTCCCTGGAGACCAGTACTGTTGTTGTCCCTGGAGACCAGTACTGTTGTTTTCTCTGGAGACCAGTACTGTTGTTGTCCCTGGAGACCAGTACTGTTGTTTTCTCTGGAGACCAGTACTGTTGTTGTCCCTGGAGACCAGTACTGTTGTTTTCTCTGGAGACCAGTACTGTTGTTGTCCCTGGAGACCAGTACTGTTGTTGTCCCTGGAGACCAGTACTGTTGTTTTCTCTGGAGACCAGTACTGTTGTTGTCCCTGGAGACCAGTACTGTTGTTTTCTCTGGAGACCAGTACTGTTGTTGTCCCTGGAGACCAGTACTGTTGTTGTCCCTGGAGACCAGTACTGTTGTTGTCTCTGGAGACCAGTACTGTTGTTGTCCCTGGAGACCAGTACTGTTGTTGTCCCTGGAGACCAGTACTGTTGTTGTCTCTGGAGACCAGTACTGTTGTTGTCCCTGGAGACCAGTACTGTTGTTGTCTCTGGAGACCAGTAATGTTGTTGTCCCTGGAGACCAGTACTGTTGTTGTCTCTGGAGACCAGTACTGTTGTTGTCCCTGGACCTGATCTCATTACAGGAAAACAGCATATATCATAGAGAAAGGAGGGAGGAAGAAGGAGGGGAAGGAGAAGGAGGGAGGAGAAGGGGAAGGAGAAGGAGGAAGGAGAAGGAGGGAGTAGGAGGGGAAGGAGAAGGAGGAAGGAGAAGGAGGTAGGAAGAGGTAGGGGAGGAGAAGGGAGAAGGAGGAGAAGGAGGGAGAAGGGAGAAGTAGGAGAACGAGGGAGGAGTAGAAGGGAGGAGAAGGGAGAATGAGGGAGTAGAAGGAGGAGAAGGAGGAGAAGGAGGAAGGAGAAGGAAGAAGGAGGGAGTAGAAGGAGGAGGAGGAGGGAGGAAGAGGGAGGGGTGGAGAATGAGGGGAAGAAGGGAGAAGTAGGGAGGCAGGGGACAGAAAGGTAATGGATGTGATCAGTCACAGTGACATGGTGTTATATTACATTCAGCAACCACATCTCAAACTGATCCCTGTTGTTGTCCCTGGAGACCAGTACTGTTGTTGTTCCTCTGGAGACCAGTACTGTTGTTGTCCCTCTGGAGACCAGTACTGTTGTTGTTCCTCTGGAGACCAGTACTGTTGTTGTCTCTGGAGACCAGTACTGTTGTTGTCCCTGTTGTTGTCTCTGGAGACCAGTACAGTTGTAGTCCCTGTTGTTGTCTCTGGAGACCAGTACTGTTGTTGTCTCTGGAGACCAGTACTGTTGTTGTCTCTGGAGACCAGTACTGTTGTTGTCTCAGGAGACCAGTACTGTTGTTGTCTCTGGAGAACAGTACTATTGTTGTCTCTGGAGACCAGTACTGTTGTTGTCCCTCTGGAGACCAGTACTGTTGTTGTCCCTGTTGTTGTCTCTGGAGACCAGTACTGTTGTAGTCCCTGGAGACCAGTACTGTTGTTGTTTCTGGAGACCAGTACTGTTGTTGTCCCTGGAGACCAGTACTGTTGTTGTTCCTCTGGAGACCAGTACTGTTGTTGTCCCTGTTGTTGTCTCTGGAGACCAGTACTGTTGCTGTACCGTAACGGATGGATGTGCTGTGTGTGTGTGATAACGTTTTGTCACACTTGGAGACTGGTTGTATAGCTGAACTCTCCATCATAACATGGCTGTGTCTTGAGTTACTGGGAAGCAGTTACTGGGAAGTAGTCTTGAGTTACAGGGAAGCAGCTATAGGCTAGCAATCCTCTATGTATGTATTCCATTTGGCAAATGTTTTCTCTGCTATTTCATATGTTTTCAATATGGACCAGTGGGGAGTTTGGAAATATATGCAACATTTGTGTTACGTAGAAACGGAGGCCAACTTTTCCACAAGTTTCTATATTAATAATTTACAGTGAAAAGAAGGTGAACCCTTTGGAATGACCTGGATTTCTGTGTGAATTGGTCAAACATTTGATGTGATCTTCATCTAGGTCACAACAACAGACAAACACAGTCTGATTAAACTAATAACACAAACAATGATATGTTTTCATGTCTTTATTGAACACACTGTGTAAACATTCACAGTGCAGGGTGGGAAAAGTATGTGAACCCTTGGATTTAATAACTGGTTGACCCTCCTTCTGCAGAAATAACCTCAACCAAATGTTTTCTGTAGTTGCGGATCAGACCTGCACAACAGTCAGGAGGAATTTTGGACCATTCCTCTTTACAAAACTGTTTCAGTTCAGCAATGTTCTTGGGATGTCTGGTGTGAACTGCTCTCTCGAGGTCATGCCACAGCATCTCAATCGGGTTGAGGTCAGGACTCTGACTGGGTCACTCCAGAAGGTCAGGACTCTGACTGGGCCACTCCAGAAGGTCAGGACTCTGACTGGGCCACTCCAGAAGGTCAGGACTCTGACTGGGCCACTCCAGAAGGTCATGACTGACTGGGCCACTCCAGAAGGTCATGACTCTGACTGGGCTACTACAGAAGGTCAGGACTCTGACTGGGCCACTCCAGAAGTTCAGGACTCTGACTGGGTCACTCCAGAAGACCAGGACTCTGACTGGGCCACTCCAGAAGGTCAGGACTCTGACTGGGCCACTCCAGAAGGTCATGACTCTGACTGGGCCACTCCAGAAGGTCATGACTCTGACTGGGCTACTACAGAAGGTCAGGACTCTGACTGGGCCACTCCAGAAGTTCAGGACTCTGACTGGGTCACTCCAGAAGACCAGGACTCTGACTGGGCCACTCGGGAAGACCAGGACTCTGACTGGGCCACTCCAGAAGGTCAGGACTCTGACTGGGCCACTCCAGAAGGTCAGGACTCTGACTGGGCCACTCCAGAAGGTCAGGACTCTGACTGGGCCACTTCAGAAGGTCAGGACTCTGACTGGGCCACTCCAGAAGGTCAGGACTCTGACTGGGCCACTCAGAAGGCATATTTTCTTCTGTTTAAGACATTCTGTTGTTGATTTACTTCTGTGTTTTGGGTTGATGTCCTGTTGCATCACCCAACTTTTGTTGAGCTTCAATTGGCGGACAGATAGCCTTACATTCTCCTGCACAATGTCTTGATAAACTTGGGAATTCATTTTTCTGTCGATGATAGCAAACTGTCCAGGCCCTGAGGCAGTAAAGCAGCCCCAAACCATGATGCTCCCTCCACCATACTTTACAGTTGGGATGAGGTTTTCATGTTGGTGTACTGTGCCTTTTTTTCTCCACACATAGTGTTGTGTGTTACTTCCAAACAACTCAACTGTAGTTTCATTTGTCCACAGAATATTTTGCCAGTAGCGCTGTGGAACATCCAGGTGCTCTTTTGCAAATTTCAGACGTGCAGAATTTTTTTTTTGGGACAGAAGTGGCTGCTTCCGTGGCGTCCTCCCATAAACACCATTCATATTTAGTGTTTTACGTATCATAGACTCGTCAACAGAGATGTTCGCATCTTCCAGAGATTTCTGACACTCTAGGATTCTTCTTAACCTCATTGAGCATTCTGTTCTGTCCTCTTGCAGTCATCTTTGCAGGACGGCCACTCCTAGGGAGAGTAGCAACAGTGCTGAACTTTCTCCATTTATAGACAATGTGTCTTACTGTGAACTGATGAACATCAAGGCTTCTAGAGATACTTTTGTAACCCTTTCCAGCTTTATGCAAGACAACAATTATCAGTCTTAGGTCTTCTGAGATCTCTTTTGTTCGAGGCATGGTTCACATCAGGCAATGCTTCTTGTGAATAGCAAACTCACATTTTGTGAGTGTTTTTATAGGGCGAGGCAGCTCTAACCAACATCTCATTGATTGGACTCCAGGTTAGCTGACTCCAGACTCCAGGTTAGCTGACTCCTGCATCCAGGTTAGCCGACTCCTGACTCCAGGTTAGCTGACTCCAGACTCCAGGTTAGCTGACTCCTGACTCCAGGTTAGCCGACTCCTGACTCCAGGTTAGCCGACTCCTGACTCCAGGTTAGCCGACTCCTGACTCCAGGTTAGCCGACTCCTGACTCCAGGTTAGCTGACTCCTGACTCCAGGTTAGCCGACTCCTGACTCCAGGTTAGCCGACTCCTGACTCCAGGTTAGCCGACTCCTGACTCCAGGTTAGCCGACTCCTGACTCCAGGTTAGCTGACTCCTGACTCCAGGTTAGCTGACTCCTGACTCCAGGTTAGCTGACTCCTGACTCCAGGTTAGCTGACTCCTGACTCCAGGTTAGCTGACTCCTGACTCCAGGTTAGCCGACTCCTGACTCCAATTAGCTTTTGGAGAGGTCATTAGGGGTTCACATACTTTTCCCAACCTACACAGTGAGTTATGTATTCAATATATAGACAAAAAAAATGAATCATTTGTGTGTTATTAGTTTAAGCACACTATGTTTGCCTATAGTTGTGACTTAGATGAAGATCAGATCAAATTTGATGACCAATTCATGCAGAAATCCAGGTAATTCCAAAGGGTTTATATACTTTTTCTTGCCACTGTAGCGTTTACGTTCAGCGTCAGAAAACTCACCCGTAACCATGTCAACTGGTCTAAATGAAAACTGGCAGGTCGGTCTCAAGTGAAGGGAGGAGAGGAGAGAGGGAGAGAGAGAGAGGACACGGGACAGGGAGGAGAGGAGAGAGGGAGAGAGAGAGGACACGGGACAGGGAGGAGAGGAGAGAGGGAGAGAGAGAGGACACGGGACAGGGAGGAGAGGAGAGAGGGAGAGAGAGAGGACACGGGACAGGGAGGAGAGGAGAGAGGGAGAGAGAGAGGACACGGGACAGGGAGGAGAGGAGAGAGGGAGAGAGAGAGGACACGGGAGGGGAGGAGAGGAGAGAGGGAGAGAAAGAGGACACGTGACAGGGAGGAGAGGAGAGAGGGAGAGAGAGAGGACATGGGACAGGGAGGAGAGGAGAGAGGGAGAGAAAGAGGACACGTGACAGGGAGGAGAGGAGAGAGGGAGAGAGAGAGGACATGGGACAGGGAGGAGAGGAGAGGAGAGGAGAGAGGAAGAGAAAGAGGACACGTGACAGGGAGGAGAGGAGAGGCCTATGAAATAACAGAGACACATTTGGCAGTGAAGGGTTACAGCGTGGGTGAGTGAAATCCTCTTATTTTGGGCCCTGACTCTCCCCTGGTCCCTGCACCTAGCCCTGACTCTCCCCTGGTCCCTGCTCCTAGCCCTGACTCTCCCCTGGTCCCTGCTCCTAGCCCTGACTCTCCCCTGGTCCCTGGTCCTAGCCCTGACTCTCCCCTGGTCCCTGCTCCTAGCCCTGACTCTCCCCTGGTCCCTGGTCCTAGCCCTGACTCTCCCCTGGTCCCTGCTCCTAGCCCTGACTCTCCCCTGGTCCCTGCTCCTAGCCCTGACTCTCCCCTGGTCCCTGCTCCTAGCCCTGACTCTCCCCTGGTCCCTGCTCCTAGCCCTGACTCTCACCTGGTCCCTGGTCCCTGCTCCTAGCCCTGACTCTCCCCTGGTCCCTGGTCCCTGCTCCTAGCCCTGACTCTCCCCTGGTCCCTGCTCCTAGCCCTGACTCTCCCCTGGTCCCTGCTCCTAGCCCTGACTCTCCCCTGG
This sequence comes from Oncorhynchus tshawytscha, assembly GCF_018296145.1. Lineage (NCBI taxonomy): Eukaryota > Metazoa > Chordata > Actinopteri > Salmoniformes > Salmonidae > Oncorhynchus > Oncorhynchus tshawytscha. The sequence continues at coordinate 190,892 of NW_024609788.1, forward strand.
TCCCTGCTCCTAGCCCTGACTCTCCCCTGGTCCCTGCTCCTAGCCCTGACTCTCCCCTGGTCCCTGCTCCTAGCCCTGACTCTCCCCTGGTCCCTGCTCCTAGCCCTTACTCTCCCCTGGTCCCTGCTCCTAGCCCTGACTCTCCCCTGGTCCCTGGTCCTAGCCCTGACTCTCCCCTGGTCCCTGCTCCTAGCCCTGACTCTCCCCTGGTCCCTGCTCCTAGCTCTGACTCTCCCCTGGTCCCTGGTCCTAGCCCTGACTCGCTCCTGGTCCCTGCTCCTAGCCCTGACTCTCCCCTGGTCCCTTGTCCCTGCTCCTAGCCCTGACTTGCCCTGGTCCCTGGTCCTAGCCCTGACGCGCCCCTGGTCCCTGGTCCCTGCTCCTAGCCCTGACTCTCCCCTGGTCCCTGCTCCTAGCTCTGACTCTCCCCTGGTCCCTGGTCCTAGCCCTGACTCACTCCTGGTCCCTGCTCCTAGCCCTGACTCTCCCCTGGTCCCTGCTCCTAGCCCTGACTCGCCCCTGGCCCCTGCTCCTAGCCCTGACTCTCCCCTGGTCCCTGGTCCTAGCCCTGACTCGTCCCTGGTCCCTGGTCCCTGCTCCTAGCCCTGACTCGCCCCTGGTCCTAGCCCTGACTCTCCCCTGGTCCCTGCTCCTAGCCCTGACTCTCCCCTGGTCCCTGCTCCTAGCCCTGACTTGTCCCTGGCCCCTGGTCCCTGCTCCTAGCCCTGACTTGCCCTGGTCCCTGGTCCTAGCCCTGACGCGCCCCTGGCCCCTGGCCCCTGGTCCCTGCTCCTAGCCCTGACTCGCCCCTGGTCCCTGCTCCTAGCCCTGACTCGCCCCTGGTCCCTTGTCCCTGCTCCTAGCCCTGACTTGCCCTGGTCCCTGGTCCTAGCCCTGACGCGCCCCTGGTCCCTGCTCCTAGCCCTGACTCTCCCCTGGTCCCTGCTCCTAGCTCTGACTCTCCCCTGGTCCCTGGTCCTAGCCCTGACTCACTCCTGGTCCCTGCTCCTAGCCCTGACTCTCCCCTGGTCCCTGCTCCTAGCCCTGACTCGCCCCTGGCCCCTGCTCCTAGCCCTGACTCTCCCCTGGTCCCTGGTCCTAGCCCTGACTCGTCCCTGGTCCCTGGTCCCTGCTCCTAGCCCTGACTCGCCCCTGGTCCTAGCCCTGACTCTCCCCTGGTCCCTGCTCCTAGCCCTGACTCTCCCCTGGTCCCTGCTCCTAGCCCTGACTCGTCCCTGGCCCCTGCTCCTAGCCCTGACTTGCCCTGGTCCCTGGTCCTAGCCCTGACGCGCCCCTGGCCCCTGGTCCCTGCTCCTAGCCCTGACTCGCCCCTGGTCCCTGCTCCTAGCCCTGACTCGCCCCTGGTCCCTTGTCCCTGCTCCTAGCCCTGACTCGTCCCTGGTCCCTGCTCCTAGCCCTGACTCGTCCCTGGTCCCTGCTCCTAGCCCTGACTCGCTCCTGGTCCCTGCTCCTAGCCCTGACTCTCCCCTGGTCCCTGGTCCTAGCCCTGACTCGTCCCTGGTCCCTGCTCCTAGCCCTGACTTGCTCCTGGTCCCTGCTCCTAGCCCTGACTCGTCCCTGGTCCCTGGTCCTAGCCCTGACTCGTCCCTGCTCCTAGCCCTGACTCGTCCCTGGTCCCTGCTCCTAGCCCTGACTCGCCCCAGCCCTGCTCCCAGCCCTGCTCTGACGTTACAACACCATACCCAGTGTGTGTGTGTGTGTGTGCCTCTCATAGGCCCTACTCTGTGTAAATGTCATTAATATCTCTTTATAGAGTGGAATGTGTCACTAGAGAAAGTAAATAGGCCAATATAGACTCTTTTATTGATCTCATTTACAGTTTCACTCTTTACTAAAGACAACCCAAAACAACACCAAGCCTCTCCTTCACTGGAGGAAGAGGAGGAGGAAGAGGAGGGAGGGAGTGGGGAGAAGTGTTGAAGCTGAACAGAAGAGGAGATTGAGGAGGAGTCAGCATCACCTCACAATAAAAACCATCTCCCCTCTGTCTCTCTCTCTCTCTCTCTCTCTCTCTCTCTCTCTCTCTCTCTCTCTCTCTCTCTCTCTCTCTCTCTCTCTCTCTCTCGCTCTCTCTCTCTCTCGCGCTCTCTCGCTCTCACTCTCTCTCTCTATCTCTCCATCCCTAATCTACAACTGTGTACTCCTCACTTCTATCGTCAACACATAACTATCCCCAGCCCCGTCCCCAGCCCAACACAGTAAATTGTCTGTAAATTGACACTTAGATTAGAATAGGGGTCAACTCTTTCCAGCCTCACAGTCATTTGTAAGGTTTTGTTGGGTTCTGTAAGAGCAGGGAATATAAATTGTCTGGAAGTCTAGATATACATTGTACTCCTGCTAAAACAACAGGCTTCTCCCCAGAGGAAAGAGAGAGTGATCTGAGACGATGGTGCCAAAACCTCTACAATACTGGACTGTTTTCTAGCTGGGCTGGGGGGGGGGACTGTTTTCTAGCTGGGCTGGGGGGACTGTTTTCTAGGGGGGACTGTTTTCTAGCTGGGGGGGGACTGTTTTCTAGCTGGGGGGGGCTGGGGGGACTGTTTTCTAGGGGGGACTGTTTTCTAGCTGGGGGGACTGGCTGGGGGGACTGTTTTCTAGCTGGGCTGGGGGACTGTTTTCTAGCTGGGCTGGGGGGACTGTTTTCTAGCTGGGGGGACTGTTTTCTAGCTGGGCTGGGGGGACTGTTTTCTAGCTGGGCTTGGGGGGACTGTTTTCTAGCTGGGCTGGGGGACTGGGGGGGACTGTTTTCTAGCTGGGGGGGGGACTGTTTTCTAGCTGGGCTGGGGGGACTGTTTTCTAGCTGGGCTAGCTGGGGGGGACTGTTTTCTAGCTGGGCTGGGCTGGGGGGGGACTGTTTTCTAGCTGGGCTGGGGGGGGGGGCTGTTTTCTAGCTGGGCTGGGGGGGACTGAATACAAGGCAGGTTTTTGGCTCGAGACGACAATATTGAAAAGCAGTTATTTTCTTCATGTGGTCTACCTGATGACAACCATTTGGCTGAAGAACAAATCATCTTTAAGATATTTATTTGATTTTTCTGAGAGTAAACTCAGTTTTGTCAGTGGGGAGTTTTCTGTACACATACAGAACAGGAGAGAAAGGCTCCATCAATGTTGTTTCTGTAGGAGACTTTCAGTGACTGAGGTTCCCTAACTGTGTGTGTACTTCATTTATTAAGTGTTTTATTTAACCTTTATTTAACTAGGCAATGTGTGTGTGTGTGTATTTATGTGTGTGTGTGTGTGCATGTGTGTGTGTGTGTATTTATGTGTGTGTGTGTGTGTGTGTGTGTATGTGTGTGTGTGTGTGTGTGTGTGTGTGTGTGTGTGTGTGTGTGTGTGTGTGTGTGTGTGTGTGTGTGTGTGTGTGTGTGTGTGTGTGTGTGTGTGTGTGTGTGTGTGTGTGTGTGTGTGTGTGTGTGTGTGTGTGTGTATGTGTGTGTGTATTTGTGTGTGTGTGTGTGTGTATGTATGTGTGTGTGTGTGTGCGTGCGTGTGTGTATTTATGTGTGTGTGTGTGTGTGTGTGTGTGTGTGTGTGTGTGTGTGTGTGTGTGTGTGTGTGTGTGTGTGTGCGTGTGTGTGTGTGTGTGCGTGTGTGCGTGTGTGTGTGTGTGTGTGTGTGTGTGTGTGTGTGTGTGTGTGTGTGTGTGTGTGTGTGTGTGTGTGTGTGTGTGTGTGTGTGTGTGTGTGTGTGTGTGTGTGTGTGTGTGTGTGTGTGTGTGTGTGTGTGTGTGTGTGTGTGTGTGTGTGTGTGTGTGTGTGTGTGTGTGTGTGTGTGTGTGTGTGTGTGTGTAGGCTATTAGATCTACTGAACTGTGCAAACACAGCTGAACCTTACTGCTCAAAGTGAATTGAATGATCGTCATTGGTTTGTTTGAATCAGAACCCAGTCCAGAGGGAATCAGGACATAGACATGCCAACACCAGCTGGCTCTGAAAAACTCTAGTACTGGGAATGCGCCCGTGTTGAGAGGGGTGGTAGGAGGAGGGGTTAGGGGTCAGGGGTTAGGGGTCAGAGTCCTACCTGCTCTGGGGTCATGTTGTGAAGCTGTGTCTCCCAGGCGGTGTGTTGAGAGCTGTGGTAGGAGGAGGGGTTAGGGGTCAGGGGTTAGGGGTCAGAGTCCTACCTGCTCTGGGGTCATGTTGTGAAGCTGAGTCTCCCAGGCAGTGTGTTGAGAGCTGTGGTAGGAGGAGGGAGGTGTCAGGTCCTGCAGGATCTGGGGGTCTCTCTCCTGACACAGGTCTCTCAGGTGACCAATATACATCTTCAGCTTACTGCGGTTCTGGTTCAGGTCCAGGAGAGGAGAGATGATCTGGAGAAGGAGGAGGAGGAGGAGGAGGAGGAAGAGGAGAGACAGTTGAAACGTGGCTCCATGGGAAGTGAATAGAGAGACAGGCTCGATGAGGATGAAGGACAGAACATGCAGCAGCTGAATGAACACACCATCTTACACCATCTTACACCATCTTACACCATGAACTCCGTTCCATCTCATCACAGAGGAATGAAGGGGAGAATGATTGAAAAGGGTTCCCAGGACACCCCACAGTAGGGCTGGATGAATAGGAGCTATTCAACACACCTCTAAACATCTCAGAAAGCTCTGAAACACTGAGACACTGTCGCCGTAAAGCTCTTTCTATACTCCCACTGTCTACCCCTCTACCACAGATATGACCATGGTTCTGCCTAATGATGATCTATGGAGAGGCAGCTATTTATGCCTGGATTAGGTGGTGGCAGAGGCATCTCAAGGTGGTGTTTTGGTGACCCAGTGTGTGTGAATTGTGACCCAATGTGTGTGTGTGTGTGTGTGTGTGGATGCGTGTGTGTGTGTGTGTGCGTGTGTGTGTGTGTGTGTGTGTGTGTGTGTGTGTGTGTGTGTGTGTGTGTGTGTGTGTGGATGCGTGTGCGAGAGAGGTGTGGGCAGACACAGATGGACACAGGGAGAGAAGAGAGAGGGAAAGAAAGGGAGATGGAGGGAGGGGATAGGTGCCTTAAACAGGACTGTATGCACCCCTCACACACACACACACGCGCGTGCGCGCGCGCCCTGCCGGCACCCTCATCACCCGTGCTCTTTCCAGATGGGACGTTCCTCGCGGTGCGTCGATGGGGCTATTGGTTTTGGGCTGCGGCAGCTCGCTACAGAAGGCCCATAATGGGGGTCCATTTCTCCAAACTAGCAGAGAACGAGGAGAACTTCTAGATACATCATCTGCAGGAGTGGGCAGAGCACACACAGACTTCATCCCCTGTGGCACCCTATTCCCTATTTAGTGCACTAGGGTCCATAGGACTCTGGTGAAAGGTAGTGTACTACATAGGGAATAGGGTGCTGTTTTGGGAGTGCAGAGAATGACACTCTGTTAGCGTTTGAACTCGAGCAGCGAAATAGCCATCGTCCTCAGTTACTAGAATACACATCCATCAAAGAAGGGAAACATGGAACATGGAAAAAGGAGAGGGAGGGAAGAGAGAGGGAGATGGAGGGAGTGAAGAGAGATGAAGATGGAGGGAGGGAGATGGAGGGAGTGAAGAGAGAGGGAGATGGAGGGAGTGAAGAGAGAGGAAGGTGGAGGGAGAGAAGAGAGAGGGAGATGGAGGGAGAGAAGAGAGAGGGAGATGGAGGGAGTGAAGAGAGAGGGAGATGGAGGGAGTGAAGAGAGAGGGAGATGGAGGGAGTGAAGAGAGAGGGAGATGGAGGGAGTGAAGAGAGAGGGAGATGGAGGGAGAGAAGAGAGAGGGAGATGGAGGGAGTGAAGAGAGAGGGAGATGGAGGGAGTGAAGAGAGAGGGAGATGGAGGGAGTGAAGAGAGAGGGAGATGGAGGGAGAGAGAGAGATGGAGGGAAAGAGAAGAGAGAGGGAGATGGAGGGAGAAAGAAGAGAGAGGGAGATGGAGGGAGTGAAGAGAGAGGGAGATGGAGGGAGTGAAGAGAGAGGGAGATGGAGGGAGGGAAGAAAGAGAGAGGGAGGTGGAGGGAGAGAAGAGAGAGAGAAAGAAAGAGAGAGGGAGATGGAGGGAGAGAAGAGAGAGGGAAAGAAAGAGAGAGGGAGATGGAGGGAGGGAAGAGAGAGGGAGATGGAGGGAGGGAAGAGAGAGGGAGATGGAGGGAGTGAAGAGAGAGGGAGATGGAGGGAGAGAAGAGAGAGGGAAAGAAAGAGAGAGGGAGATGGAGGGAGGAAGAGAGAGGGAGGAAGAGAGAGGGAGATGGAGGGAGTGAAGAGAGAGGGAGATGGAGGGAGGGAAGAGAGAGGGACAGAAAGAGAGAGGGAGATGGAGGGAGGGAAGAGAGAGGGAAAGAAAGAGAGAGGGAGATGGAGGGAGGGAAGAGAGAGGGAAAGAAAGAGAGAGGGAGAAGGAGGGAGGGAAGAGAGAGGGAAAGAAAGAGAGAGGGAGAGGGAGGGAGGGAAGAGAGAGGGAAAGAAAGAGAGAGGGAGAGGGAGGGAGGGAAGAGAGAGGGAAAGAAAGAGAGAAGGAGGGAGGGAAGAGAGAGGGAAAGAAAGAGAGGGAGAGGGAGGGAGGGAAGAGAGAGGGAAATAAAGAGAGAAGGAGGGAGGGAAGAGAGAGGGAAAGAAAGAGAGAGGGAGGGAGGGAAGAGAGAGGGAAAGAAAGAGAGAGGGAAAGAAAGAGAGAAGGAGGGAGGGAAGAGAGAGGGAAAGAAAGAGAGGGAGAGGGAGGGAGGGAAGAGAGAGGGAAATAAAGAGAGAAGGAGGGAGGGAAGAGAGAGGGAAAGAAAGAGAGAGGGAGGGAGGGAAGAGAGAGGGAAAGAAAGAGAGAGGGAGAGGGAGGGATGGAGAAAATATGGTTTCGGCTGAGGTCTGAAGAGGTCTGATGTGTAAACGTGAGAGGGAACATTTGTATCCACACACTTTATTAATTCTTATTAGCCCATGTATCTTTTCCAGAACCCAATGTTATTCTGTTATTGTTGGCTCGGCAGGAGACGGCCTGCACTCTAGGGTGGATCAGGACTGGAAGGAGAGAGAGAGGGAGGGAATGGAAGAGTGAAAGAAGGAAAGAGAGAGACGCAGACACAGACAAGAAAGAGAGAGCGAGAGTGAAAGAGACAGACAGACAGAGGTATGGTAGTGTGGGGAGAGATTAAGGGAAAGCTAGAGGGAGAGACCATTAGTGCTTGAGTCAAAGAGAAAGGGGTGAAGAAAGAAAGAGAGAGAGAGAGAAAGAGAGAGAGAAGGACGTTTTCCAAGAGAAATGTCTGAGTGGTTCACCAGCAAATAACTTATGATCTGAATCAAATTAAATGACAAGAGAGAGAGAGAGAGAGAGAGACAGAGACAGAGACAGACTGAGGGGGGTGAGAGAGACCAAGAGAGAGAGAGAGAGAGAGAGACAGAGACAGACTGAGAGAGGGGGGTGAGAGAGACCAAGAGCTTATTTATTTTATCTTGTGAGAGAGAGAGAGAGAGAGAGAGAGAGAGAGAGAGACAGAGACAGCCCTTGAGTTGAATTGAATTGAATTGAGAGAGAGAGAGCCAGAGACAGACTGAGGGGGGTGAGAGAGACCAAGAGAGAGAGAGAGAGAGAGAGACAGAGACAGAGACAGACTGAGGGGGGGTGAGAGAGACCAAGAGAGAAAGAGAGAGAGAAAAAAAGAGAGAGAAAGAGAGAGAGAGAAAAAAAGAGAGAGAAAGAGAGAAAAAGAGCAATAGTCTTCACTGGGTCTAGCAATACAGAGCCACAACACTGTCTCACAGCAACAGTACCCCAGCAACAGTACCCCAGCAACAGTACCACAGCAACAGTAACCCAGCAACAGTATCCCAGCAACAGTATCCCAGCAACAGTGCCCCAGCAACAGTTCCCCAGCAACAGTACCACAGCAACCTGCAGTATCATCTGTCTCAGACACAGCAAAATAGAATACAATCACACTCATCTCTACGGCAACCAGGCCCGGTCCTGGCGGTTGTGCCACCCTCCTCCTATCTCCGTAGAACTACCAGGCCCGGTCCTGGCCGTTGTGCCACCCTCCTCCTATCCCCGTAGAACTACCAGGCCCGGTCCTGGCCGTTGTGCCACCCTCCTCCTATCCCCGTAGAACTACCAGGCCCGGTCCTGGCCGTTGTGCCACCCTCCTCCTATCCCCGTAGAACTACCAGGCCCGGTCCTGGCCGTTGTGCCACCCTCCTCCTATCCCCGTAGAACTACCAGGCCCGGTCCTGGCCGTTGTGCCACTCCTCCTATCCCTGCAGAACTACCAGGCCCGGTCCTGGCCGTTGTGCCACCCTCCTCCTATCCCCCCGTAGAACTACCAGAACTACCAGGCCCGGTCCTGGCCGTTGTGCCACCCTCCTCCTATCCCCGCAGAACTACCAGGCCCGGTCCTGGCCGTTGTGCCACCCTCCTCCTATCCCCGTAGAACTACCAGGCCCGGTCCTGGCCGTTGTGCCACCCTCCTCCTATCCCCGTAGAACTACCAGGCCCGGTCCTGGCCGTTGTGCCACCCTCCTCCTATCCCCGTAGAACAACCAGGCCCGGTCCTGGCCGTTGTGCCACCCTCCTCCTATCCCCGTAGAACTACCAGGCCCAGTCCTGGCCGTTGTGCCACCCTCCTCCCATCCCCGTAGAACTACAATAGTGTAGCCTAGAGTGTCTACCCACAATGCAATGTTCTGAATGCCTATCCATGCCGTACCGTTGCTTTGGTTATATCAGCCTAGTCCTGATTCGTGACCAAGGCTAAGACCTGCACATCAGCTGCCCTAGTTTACCAGGAGTAATTCTGAGCCTGAGAACCAACGTGTTTACATGGCAGGAAACGCAGGACTTTCTTCTTCACTATGATCAGCTCATCAATAATCAACCAATAGGTCTACAACTGAAATCACTGGTTCATCACAATTTAGCCAAATCTTCTCCAGATGGTCTCCAGATGGTCTCCAGATGGTCTCCAGATGGTCTCCAGGTTGCCATCTCCAACACACAGGCTACTGTTCTACTACATGACTGGTGTTGGGATGTCTTGGTGGAGCGTTTCTTCTTCACTATGATCAGCTCATCAATAATCAACCAATAGGTCTACAACTGAAATCACTGATTCATCACAATTTAGCCAAATCTTCTCCAGATGGTCTCCAGATGGTCTCCAGGTTGCCATCTCCAACACACAGGATACTGTTCTACTACGTGACTGGTGTTGGGATGTCTTGGTGGAGTGTCGCTGTGCTGCATCTTTCCATAAGCACCATGGAGACACACACTACGCACAGACAGGATAAATATGGGCCCTGGTTGTCATGGGGCAGCATCAGCGCCATGGAGACACACACTATGCACAGACAAGATAAATATGGGCCCTGGTTGTCATGGATCAGCATCAGCGCCATGGAGACACACACTACGCACAGACAGGATAAATATGGGCCCTGGTTGTCATGGGGCAGCATCAGCACCATGGACACACACACTACGCACGGACAGGATAAATATGGGCCCTGGTTGTCATGGATCAGCATCAGCGCCATGGACACACACACTACGCACGGACAGGATAAATATGGGCCCTGGTTGTCATGGGGCAGCATCAGCGCCATGGAGACACACACTACGCACAGACAAGATAAATATGGGCCCTGGTTGTCATGGGGCAGCATCAGCACCATGGACACACACACTACGCACGGACAGGATAAATATGGGCCCTGGTTGTCATGGATCAGCATCAGCGCCATGGACACACACACTACGCACGGACAGGATAAATATGGGCCCTGGTTGTCATGGGGCAGCATCAGCGCCATGGAGACACACACTACGCACAGACAGGATAAATATGGGCCCTGGTTGTCATGGGGCAGCATCAGCACCATGGACACACACACTACGCACAGACAAGATAAATATGGGCCCTGGTGTGTCATGGGGCAGCATCAGCACTCACCTAAATAGCCCACACATATATATATATATATATATATATATATATATATATCTCATATCTGCACCTAAGTACTGTGATAATATTTTATAGTGAAAATACGTTTTTCATTGTCTTTGGAAGGGCTGGGAATTGCCAGGGACCTCACGATACAATATTATCACAATACTTAGGTGTAGATATAATAGGTATAATGCTTCTATATGTATAGTGATTCTATATGTATAGTGACTCTATATGTATAGTGATTCTATATCTATAGTGACTCTATATGTATAGTGACTCTATATCTATAGTGATTCTATATGTATAGTGACTCTATATGTATAGTGACTCTATATCTATAGTGATTCTATATCTATAGTGATTCTATATGTATAGTGACTCTATATGTATAGTGACTCTATATGTATAGTGACTCTATATCTATAGTGACTCTATATCTATAGTGATTCTATATCTATAGTGATTCTATATGTATAGTGACTCTATATGTATAGTGACTCTATATCTATAGTGACTCTATATCTATAGTGATTCTATATCTATAGTGATTCTATATGTATAGTGATTCTATATGTATAGTGACTCTATATGACTCTATAGTGACTCTATATCTATAGTGATTCTATATCTATAGTGATTCTATATCTATAGTGATTCTATATCTATAGTGATTCTATATGGATAGTGATTCTATATCTATAGTGATTCTATATGTATAGTGATTCTATATCTATAGTGATTCTATATCTATAGTGATTCTATATCTATAGTGATTCTATATCTATAGTGATTCTATATCTATAGTGATTCTATATGGATAGTGATTCTATATCTATAGTGATTCTATATGTATAGTGAGTCTATATCTATAGTGATTCTATATCTATAGTGATTCTATATGTATAGTGATTCTATATCTATAGTGATTCTATATCTATAGTGATTCTATATGTATAGTGACTCTATATCTATAGTGATTCTATATCTATAGTGATTCTATATCTATAGTGATTCTATATCTATAGTGATTCTATATCTATAGTGATTCTATATGGATAGTGATTCTATATCTATAGTGATTCTATATGTATAGTGACTCTATATCTATAGTGATTCTATATCTATAGTGATTCTATATCTATAGTGATTCTATATCTATAGTGATTCTATATGGATAGTGATTCTATATCTATAGTGATTCTATATCTATAGTGATTCTATATGGATAGTGATTCTATATCTATAGTGATTCTATATCTATAGTGATTCTATATGGATAGTGATTCTATATCTATAGTGATTCTATATCTAGAGTGATTCTATATCTATAGTGATTCTATATCTATAGTGATTCTATATCTATAGTGATTCTATATGGATAGTGATTCTATATCTATAGTGATTCTATATCTATAGTGATTCTATATGGATAGTGATTCTATATCTATAGTGATTCTATATCTATAGTGATTCTATATGGATAGTGATTCTATATCTATAGTGATTCTATATCTATAGTGATTCTATATCTATAGTGATTCTATATCTATAGTGATTCTATATCTATAGTGATTCTATATGGATAGTGATTCTATATCTATAGTGATTCTATATCTATAGTGATTCTATATCTATAGTGATTCTATATGGATAGTGATTCTATATCTATAGTGATT
>NW_024609788.1:207500-210000 GCF_018296145.1 Oncorhynchus tshawytscha
GGAGGGATATGGGAGGAGAGGGGAGTGGGGAGGGGAGGGATAGGGGAGGAGAGGGGGAGTGGGGAGGGATAGGGGAGGAGAGGGGGAGGGGGGAGGGATAGGGGAGTAGAGGGGGAGGGTGGGGAGGGATAGGGGGATGATAGGAGGGGGAGTGGGGGGGAGGGATAGGGAGGAGAGGGGGGAGGGGGGGAGGGATATGGGGGGAGTAGTGGGGGAGGGATAGGGGGAGTGATAGGGGGAGTGGGGTAGGGATAGGGGAGGAGAGGGGAGTGGGGGGAGGGATAGAGGAGGAGAGGGGGAGTGGGGGAGGGATATGGGAGTAGTAGGGGGGGGAGGGATAGAGGAGGAGAGGGGGAGTGGGGGAGGGATAGGGGAGTAGAGGGGGAGTGGGGGGAGGGATAGGGGGTGTGATAGGGGGAGGGGGGGAGGGATAGGGGGGGGGAGGGGGGGAGGGATAGGGGAGTAGTGGGGGAGGGATAGGGGAGGAGAGGGGAGGGATAGGGGAGTAGTGGGGGAGGGATAGGGGGAGAGGGGGAGGGATAGGGGGGAGTAGAGGGGGAAGTGTGTGTAGGGGAGGAAGAGGGTTTGGGGGGGGGTCTTGTCTTGAAGCCTGAGAGGAGTGTAAATCTGTTATATTAATCTCTCTCTCTCCCCCTGTGGACCAGTCACTCCTCTCCTCTCCACACAGACACTCTCCCCTGTGACTGGACCAGTCACTCCTCTCCTCTCCACACAGACACTCTCCCCTGTGACTGGACCAGTCACTCCTCTCCTCTCCACACAGACCCTCTCCCCTGTGACTGGACCAGTCACTCCTCTCCTCTCCACACAGACCCTCTCCCCCTGTGGACCAGTCACTCCTCTCCTCTCCACACAGACCCTCTCCCCTGTGGACCTCTCCTCTCCACACAGACACTGGACCTCCCCTCCTCTGACCCTCTCCCCTGGACCAGTCACTCCTCTCCTCTCCACACAGACCCTCTCCCCCTGTGGACCAGTCACTCCTCTCCTCTCCACACAGACCCTCTGACTGGACCCCCCTGTGGACCAGTCACTCCTCTCCTCTCCACACAGACCCCTCTCCCCTGTGGACCAGTCACTCCTCTCCTCTCCACACAGACCCTCTCCCCCTGTGGACCAGTCACTCCTCTCCTCTCCACACAGACCCTCTCCCCTGTGACTGGACCAGTCACTCCTCTCCTCTCCACACAGACCCTCTCCCCCTCCTCAACCTCCCGGGGGACAGCTAGGCTGTAGGTCTACACAGGATACATGATAAGAGGTCTGAGCCTCTAGTTCCACTTCCATCACATCTGTCTGCTGAGAGACACTGAGCAACAGAGAAGAGAGAGAGAGAGGACAGACAGAACTGGGATTAAATACACCCATGTCTAGTTTACAGACACTGTCCCAACATGTCTCCTTTATGCCTTCAGACTGTCCTCCATTACCCTCCTCACTGAGTGACAGCAATAATGTATGACGGTCTGACTTCTATATCTGACGCTTGTCCAGAGGGGGGAAAAATGTCAACTTTCAATGGTTAAGATAAGTGTTATGGTAAGTGTTAAGGTAAGGGTTAAGGTAAGGGTTATAGTAAGGGTTAAGGTAAGGGTTATGGTAAGGGTTAAGGTAAGGGTTATAGTAAGGGTTAAGGTAAGGGTTATGGTAAGGGTTATAGTAAGGGTTAAGGTAAGTGTTAAGGTAAGGGTTATGGTAAGGGTTAAGGTAAGGGTTAAGGTAAGGGTTATGGTAAGGGTTAAGGTAAGGGTTATGGTAAGGGTTAAGGTAAGGGTTAAGGTAAGGGTTATGGTAAGGGTTAAGATAAGGATTAAGGTAAGGTTTATAGTAAGGGTTATAGTAAGGGTTAAGATAAGGGTTATGGTAAGGGTTAAGGTAAGGGTTATAGTATGGGTTAAGGTAAGGGTTATAGTAAGGGTTATGGTAAGGGTTAAGATAAGGATTAAGGTAAGGTTTATAGTAAGGGTTATAGTAAGGGTTAAGGTAAGGGTTATAGTAAGGGATTTAATTTTACCTTTATTTTACTAGGCAAGTCAGTTAAGAACAAATTCTTATTTTCAATGACGGCCCTAGGAACAGTGGGTTAACTGCCTTGTTCAGGGGCAGAACAACAGATTTGTACCTTGTCAGCTCGGGGATTTGAACTTGCAACCTTTCGGTTACTAGTCCAACGCTCTAACCACTAGGCTACAGGTAAGGGTTAAGGTAAGGGTTAAGGTAAGGGTTAAGGTAAGGGATATGGTAAGGGTTAAGGAAAGGATTAAGGTAAGGGTTAAGATAAGGGATGTGTTAATGGATAAGGTAAGGGTTAAGGTAATGGATAAGGTAAGGGTTAAGGTAAGGGATAAGGTAAGGGATAAGATAAGGGTTAAGGTAAGGGTTAAGGTAAGGGTTAAGGTAATGGATAAGGTAAGGGTTAAGGTAAGGGTTAAGGTAATGGATGAGGTAAGGGTTAAGGTAAGGGTTAAGATAAGGGATG
>NW_024609788.1:215000-222500 GCF_018296145.1 Oncorhynchus tshawytscha
CTGGGTCCAGACCTCTGCTCTACTCTCTGTCCTTAGACAATAGAACCGGGGAACAACTCACTTCAATGGCCCTGTTGGGAGCAGAAACACAGGGAAGAGAGAGGAGGAAGTATACAGGTCTGCTCAAATGTGTCTGTGGAGGGGTAGACAGTGGGGTCTTTGAGGACCATTACTGAGACAGAGAGATTGTGAGAGGGATGGGAGAGAGAGAGAGAGAGAGAGAGAGAGAGAGAGGGAGAGAGAGGGAGAGAGAGAGAGGGAGAGAGATAGAGAGAGATGGAGAGATAGAGAGACAGGGAGAGATGGAGAGAGATAAAGAGAGAGAGACAGAGAGAGAGAGAGAGAGAGAGAGACAGAGAGAGAGAGACAGAGAGAGAGAGACAGAGAGAGACAGAGAGAGACAGAGAGAGAGAGACAGAGAGAGACAGAGAGAGAAACTGTGAGAACGGCATCTTGTCCTCAATAATGGATGAAGTAATAATGTATGCTCTCAGCACACTGACCCACCGTATGCTCTCAGCACACTGACCCACCGTATGCTCTCAGCAGACTGACCCACCGTATGCTCTCAGCACACTGACCCACCGTATGCTCTCAGCAGACTGACCCACCGTATGCTCTCAGCACACTGACCCACCGTATGCTCTCAGCACACTGACCCACCGTATGCTCTCAGCACACTGACCCACCGTATGCTCTCAGCACACTGACCCACCGTATGCTCTCAGCAGACTGACCCACCTCAGCACATTGACCCACCTCAGCACACTGACCCACCGTATGCTCTCAGCACACTGACCCACCGTATGCTCTCAGCACACTGACCCACCGTATGCTCTCAGCAGACTGACCCACCGTATGCTCTCAGCACACTGACCCACCGTATGCTCTCAGCACACTGACCCACCGTATGCTCTCAGCACACTGACCCACCGTATGCTCTCAGCACACTGACCCACCGTATGCTCTCAGCACACTGACCCACCGTATGCTCTCAGCACACTGACCCACCGTATGCTCTCAGCACACTGACCCACCGTATGCTCTCAGCAGACTGACCCACCGTATGCTCTCAGCACACTGACCCATGCTCTCAGCACACTGACCCACCGTATGCTCTCAGCACACTGACCCACTGTATGCTCTCAGCACACTGACCCACCGTATGCTCTCAGCACACTGACCCACCGTATGCTCTCAGCACATCCACACTGATACATGTTGTTACCTCACACGCTAACAGATTCCTCTCCAGTGAATGGAGGAAGCAGACACCTCTGATTCTCCGTTCTGAGCAGAGAGGACCGGGGAAGTTACAGTAGTGTTTTTCCAGATGAGGGCTCTTATCCGTGACGGGGACTTGATATCCTCCATTTAAAACAAGCTTCCTGGATAATAACTATTCCACTATTCCGTTTTCAACATGGTCAGTACAGAACCTACTGAGCTCAATGGAAAACCTCCCAGAGCAGGCCGTTATCAGAGAGGGAGAGGGAGAGAGACCCCCTTTTCTTAAAATAGGCCCAATTTGTGGAGGTTTTTCCATGCACTGCTTGCAGTGTGGTCACAGTCCATTACTTAATCGCATTACAAACGCCTTCCCTCCTTTCCCCCCCCGAACCTGCAGAGCAAGGCCAACACTGAGCCCTACCTCTGTCTTCACAGCAGCCATATTAACACATAGAGAGAGGGGAGGGAGGGGAGGGGAGGGAGAGGTGGGAGGAGAGGGTAGGGGAGGGGAGGGAGGGGAGAGAGTGGAGGGAGGGAGGGGAGGGAGAGGTGGGAGGAGAGGGGAGGGAGGGAGGGGACGGGAGGGAGGGGGGGGGAGGAAGGAGGGGGAGGGGAGGGAGAGGGGGGAGGGAGGGGAGGGAGGGAGGGAGGGAGGGAGGGGGGAGGGGAGGGAGGGGGGGGAGGGAGGGAGGGAGGGAGGGAGGGAGGGAGGGAGGGAGGGGGGGGAGAGAGGAGGGAGGGAGGGAGGGGGGGAGGGAGGAATGGAAGGAGAGAGAGGGAGAAAGACAGAAAGCAAGAGAGAAGCAGAAGAGCCAACATCTACCAGGTTCAACTAAATTCCAACCACAGAAGCTGGTCACAATGAGACTAAATAAACTTTTTCAACATCTCTCTACTAGAAGACTTCCTGTAGTCCTGACTCTCTCTCTACTAGAAGACTTCCTATAGGACCTGACTCTCTCTCTACTGAAAGACTTCCTATAGGACCTGACTCTCTCTCTACTAGAAGACTTCCTATAGTCCAGGACCTGACTCTCTCTCTACTAGAAGACTTCCTATAGGACCTGACTCTCTCTCTACTAGAAGACTTCCTATAGTCCTGGACCTGACTCTCTCTCTACTAGAAGACTTCCTATAGGACCTGACTCTCTCTCTACTAGAAGACTTCCTATAGGACCTGACTCTCTCTCTACTGAAAGACTTCCTATAGGACCTGACTCTCTCTCTACTAGAAGACTTCCTATAGTCCTGGACCTGACTCTCTCTCTACTAGACGACTTCCTATAGGACCTGACTCTCTCTCTACTAGAAGACTTCCTATAGTCCTGGACCTGACTCTCTCTCTACTAGAAGACTTCCTATAGTCCTGGACCTGACTCTCTCTCTACTAGAAGACTTCCTATAGGACCTGACTCTCTCTACTAGAAGACTTCCTATAGGACCTGACTCTCTCTCTCTACTAGAAGACTTCCTGTAGTCCTGGACCTGAATCTCTACTAGAAGACTTCCAATAGTCCTGGACCTGACTCTCTCTCTACTAGAAGACTTCCTATAGTCCTGGACCTGACTCTCTCTCCACTAGAATACTTCGTATAGGACCTGACTCTCTCTCTACTAAAAGACTTCCTGTAGTCCTGGACCTGACTCTCTCTCTCTACTAAAAGACTTCCTGTAGTCCTGGACCTGACTCTCTCTCTCTACTAAAAGACTTCCTATAGTCCTGGACCTGACTCTCTCTCTCTACTAGAACACTTCCTATAGTCCTGGACCTGACTATCTCTCTACTAGAAGACTTCCTATAGTCCTGGACTACTAGAAGACTTCCTATAGTCCTGGACCTGACTCTCTCTCTACTAGAAGAATTCCTATAGGCCTGGACCTGACTCTCTCTCTACTAGAAGACTTCCTGTATCCCTGGACCTGACTCTCTCTCTACTAGAAGACTTCCTATAGTCCTGTACCTGACTCTCTCTCTACTAGAAGACTTCCAATAGTCCTGGACCTGACTCTCTCTCTACTAGAAGACTTCCTATAGTCCTGGACCTGACTCTCTCTCTACTAGAATACTTCCTATAGGACCTGACTCTCTCTCTACTAAAAGACTTCCTGTAGTCCTGGACCTGACTCTCTCTCTCTACTAAAAGACTTCCTGTAGTCCTGGACCTGACTCTCTCTCTCTACTAAAAGACTTCCTATAGTCCTGGACCTGACTCTCTCTCTCTACTAGAACACTTCCTATAGTCCTGGACCTGACTATCTCTCTACTAGAAGACTTCCTATAGTCCTGGACTACTAGAAGACTTCCTATAGTCCTGGACCTGACTCTCTCTCTACTAGAAGAATTCCTATAGGCCTGGACCTGACTCTCTCTCTACTAGAAGACTTCCTGTATCCCTGGACCTGACTCTCTCTCTACTAGAAGACTTCCTATAGTCCTGGACCTGACTCTCTCTCTACTAGAAGACTTCCTGTAGTCCTGGACCTGACTCTCTCTCTACTAGAAGACTTCCTATTGTCCTGGACCTGACTCTCTCTCTACTAGAATACTTCCTATAGTCCTGGACCTGACTCTCTCTCTACTAGAAGACTTCCTATAGTCCTGGACCTGACTCTCTCTCTACTAGAAGACATCCTATAGTCCTGGACCTGACTCTCTCTCTACTAGAAGACTTCCTATAGTCCTGGACCTGACTCTCTCTCTACTAGAAGACTTCCTATAGTCCTGGACCTGACTCTCTCTCTACTAGAAGACTTCCTATAGTCCTGGACCTGACTCTCTCTCTACTAGAAGACTTCCTATAGTCCTGGACCTGACTCTCTCTCTACTAGAAGAAGACCTGACTCTCTCTCTACTAGAAGACTTCCTATAGGACCTGACTCTCTCTCTACTAGAAGACTTCCTATAGGACCTGACTCTCTCTCTACTGAAAGACTTCCTATAGGACCTGACTCTCTCTCTCTACTAGAAGACTTCCTATAGTCCTGGACCTGACTCTCTCTCTACTAGAAGACTTCCTATAGTCCTGGACCTGACTCTCTCTACTAGAAGACTTCCTATAGTCCTGGACCTGACTCTCTCTCTACTAGAAGACTTCCTATAGTCCTGGACCTGACTCTCTCTCTACTAGAAGACTTCCTATAGGACCTGACTCTCCTGAAGACTTCCTATAGGACCTGACTCTCTCTCTACTAGAAGACTTCCTATAGTCCTGGACCTGACTCTCTCTACTAGAAGACTTCCAATAGTCCTGGACCTGACTCTCTCTCTACTAGAAGACTTCCTATAGTCCTGGACCTGACTCTCTCTCTACTAGAATACTTCCTATAGGACCTGACTCTCTCTCTACTAAAAGACTTCCTGTAGTCCTGGACCTGACTCTCTCTCTCTACTAAAAGACTTCCTGTAGTCCTGGACCTGACTCTCTCTCTACTAAAAGACTTCCTATAGTCCTGGACCTGACTCTCTCTCTACTAGAACACTTCCTATAGTCCTGGACCTGACTCTCTCTACTAGAAGACTTCCTATAGTCCTGGACCTGACTTCCTATAGTCTAGACCTGACTTCTCTACTAGAAGAATTCCTATAGGCCTGGACCTGACTCTCTCTCTACTAGAAGACTTCCTGTATCCCTGGACCTGACTCTCTCTCTACTAGAAGACTTCCTATAGTCCTGGACCTGACTCTCTCTCTACTAGAAGACTTCCAATAGTCCTGGACCTGACTCTCTCTCTACTAGAAGACTTCCTATAGTCCTGGACCTGACTCTCTCTCTACTAGAATACTTCCTATAGGACCTGACTCTCTCTCTACTAAAAGACTTCCTAGTCCTGGACCTAGTCTACTAAAAGACTTCCTGTAGTCCTGGACCTGACTCTCTCTCTACTAAAAGACTTCCTATAGTCCTGGACCTGACTCTCTCTCTCTACTAGAACACTTCCTATAGTCCTGGACCTGACTATCTCTCTACTAGAAGACTTCCTATAGTCCTGGACTACTAGAAGACTTCCTATAGTCCTGGACCTGACTCTCTCTCTACTAGAAGAATTCCTATAGGCCTGGACCTGACTCTCTCTCTACTAGAAGACTTCCTGTATCCCTGGACCTGACTCTCTCTCTACTAGAAGACTTCCTATAGTCCTGGACCTGACTCTCTCTCTACTAGAAGACTTCCTATAGTCCTGGACCTGACTCTCTCTCTACTAGAAGACTTCCTATAGTCCTGGACCTGACTCTCTCTCTACTAGAATACTTCCTATAGTCCTGGACCTGACTCTCTCTCTACTAGAAGACTTCCTATAGTCCTGGACCTGACTCTCTCTCTACTAGAAGACTTCCTATAGTCCTGGACCTGACTCTCTCTACTAGAAGACTTCCTATAGTCCTGGACCTGACTCTCTCTCTACTAGAAGACTTCCTATAGTCCTGGACCTGACTCTCTCTCTACTAGAAGACTTCCTATAGTCCTGGACCTGACTCTCTCTACTAGAAGACTTCCTATAGTCCTGGACCTGACTCTCTCTCTACTAGAAGACTTCCTATAGTCCTGGACCTGACTCTCTCTCTACTAGAAGACTTCCTATAGTCCTGGACCTGACTCTCTCTCTACTAGAAGACTTCCTGTAGTCCTGGACCTGACTCTCTCTACTAGAAGACTTCCTATAGTCCTGGACCTGACTCTCTCTCTACTAGAAGAACCTGACTCTCTCTACTAGAAGACTTCCTATAGTCCTGGACCTGACTCTCTCTACTAGAAGACTTCCTATAGTCCTGGACCTGACTCTCTCTACTAGAAGACTTCCTATAGTCCTGGACCTGACTCTCTCTCTACTAGAAGACTTCCTATAGTCCTGGACCTGACTCTCTCTCTACTAGAAGACTTCCTATAGTCCTGGACCTGACTCTCTCTCTACTAGAAGACTTCCTATAGTCCTGGACCTGACTCTCTCTCTACTAGAAGACTTCCTATAGTCCTAGAAGAGTCCTGACTCTCTCTCTACTAGAAGACTTCCTATAGTCCTGGACCTGACTCTCTCTCTACTAGAAGACTTCCTATAGTCCTGGACCTGACTCTCTCTCTACTAGAAGACTTCCTATAGTCCTGGACCTGACTCTCTCTCTACTAGAAGACTTCCTATAGTCCTAGTCTCTACTAGAAGACTTCCTATAGTCCTGGACCTGACTCTCTCTCTACTAGAAGACTTCCTGTAGTCCTGGACCTGACTCTCTCTCTACTAGAAGACTTCCTATAGTCCTGGACCTGACTCTCTCTCTACTAGAAGACTTCCTATAGTCCTGGACCTGACTCTCCCTCTACTAGAAGACTTCCTATAGTCCTGGACCTGACTCTCTCTACTAGAAGACTTCCTATAGTCCTGGACCTGACTCTCTCTCTACTAGAATACTTCCTATAGTCCTGGACCTGACTCTCTCTCTACTAGAAGACTTCCTATAGTCCTGGACCTGACTCTCTCTACTAGAAGACTTCCTATAGTCCTGGACCTGACTCTCTCTCTACTAGAAGACTTCCTATAGTCCTGGACCTGACTCTCTCTCTACTAGAAGACTTCCTATAGTCCTGACCTGACTCTCTCTACTAGAAGACTTCCTATAGTCCTGGACCTGACTCTCTCTACTAGAATACTTCCTATAGTCCTGGACCTGACTCTCTCTACTAGAAGACTTCCTATAGTCCTGGACCTGACTCTCTCTACTAGAATACTTCCTATAGTCCTGGACCTGACTCTCTCTACTAGAATACTTCCTATAGTCCTGGACCTGACTCTCTCTACTAGAATACTTCCTATAGTCCTGGACCTGACTCTCCCATCCCTCCATCTAATTGGGTCACTGACATCTCACACAGAGACAGACATAGTTTCAAAACGGCTCTGTGTTTTCAGAATGTCTGGATGGATTTATGATAGCTAAAGATGAAGACACATCCTCCGCTCGGTGGAAAAACATCTCCCTCTAATTTCATCCTGTATAAATGTCTAAATGCTCTTTTCTGTCCGTTTGAAACCTTTTTCAGTTTTTTAAAAAGGCCTGTTTTTGTGGGAATCACAGCCCAGCCGTGACGACAGGGTGTACACACACCCACACACACACACATTTGACGGGGAGAGACAAGAGCGTATTCTGGTCTCTGCTAACGTGATGGGAAAACAAACAGGTCTATTTGTGACCACTGAACACACACACACACACACACACAGACTGGGCTTTTCAAAGTGGAGACGAGCGGGTAGATCTGTATGTCTGTGGCGCGT
>NW_024609788.1:227500-247500 GCF_018296145.1 Oncorhynchus tshawytscha
ACAACCCATTTAGCCAATGAAAGACGGGATCCTCTGGAACAAACAACCCATTTAGCCAATGAAAGGAGGGATCCTGGGGAACAAACAACCTATTTAGCCGATGAAAGGAGGGATCCTCTGGAACAAACAACCTATTTAGACAATGAAAGGACGGATCCTGGGGAACAAACAACCCATTTAGCCGATGAAAGGAGGGATCCTGGGGAACAAACATATTTTATGTTGTGGATTAATGAGTCTAACAGAACTGTGGAAATGTTCCCTTCTCTAGCCGCCGAGTCATTACATAGCTCTGCATGTCAGGGTCTGTGTTCGTTCATGAAGAGAGGAAGGAGAGAAGGTTTAATAATGAGGGTGAATTGGTGGGTGGTTAGACTACAGAGTTCATAAAATTGTAAAGAACCAATCGCTCCAACATGACTTTACCAACTGACCCAGGATTGCAGGACTAAGAATGTGTGTGTGTGTTTACGGGTGTGTGTCTACGTGTGTGTGTGTGTGTGCGTGTCTTTGTGTGTGTGTGTGTGTATGTGCCTACGTGTGTGTGTGCGTGTCTATGTGTGTGCGTGTCTGTGTGTGCGTGTCTATGTGTGTGTGTGTGTGTGTGTGTGTGTGCGTGTCTTTGTGTGTGTGTGTGTGTGTGTGTGTGTATGTGCCTACGTGTGTGTGTGTGTGTATGCGCGTGTCTATGTGTGTGCATGCGTGTGCCACTAACCAGCAAATGATTCAGTTATTTTCCCATCAATGACAATTTGGTCCAGTGGAGGCTGGTGGGAGGAACTATAGGAGGACGGGCTCATTGTAATTGTTGGAATGAAATACATGGAAAGGTATCAAACACATCAAACACATGGAAACCACATGTTTGACTCTGTTCCATTCAGCTATAGGAGCCTGTTCTCCTATAGCTCCTCAGCACCAGCCTCCACTGGTCCACACAGCTCCTAATGTCCACCCACTGTTAAGTAGACCTCTGTGTTCTGTTGTTAGGGTATAATAACTATGAGTTAAGTAGTCCTATGTGTTCTGCTAGGGTATAATAACTATGAGTTAAGTAGACCTATGTGTTCTGTTGTTAGGGTATAATAACTATGAGTTAAGTAGTCCTATGTGTTCTGTTGTTAGGGTATAATAACTATGAGTTAAGTAGACCTCTGTGTTCTGTTGTTAGGGTATAATAACTATGAGTTAAGTAGTCCTCTGTGTTCTGTTGTTAGGGTATAATAACTATGAGTTAAGTAGACCTCTGTGTTGTGTTGTTAGGGTATAATAACTATGAGTTAAGTAGACCTCTGTGTTCTGTTGTTAGGGTATAATAACTATGAGTTAAGTAGACCTATGTGTTCTGTTGTTAGGGTATAATAACTATGAGTTAAGTAGACCTATGTGTTCTGTTGTTAGGGTATAATAACTATGAGTTAAGTAGACCTATGTGTTCTGTTGTTAGGGTATAATAACTATGAGTTAAGTAGACCTATGTGTTCTGTTAGGGTATAATAACTATGAGTTAAGTAGACCTATGTGTTCTGTTGTTAGGGTATAATAACTATGAGTTAAGTAGACCTATGTGTTGTTAGGGTATAATAACTATGAGTTAAGTAGACCTATGTGTTCTGCTAGGGTATAATAACTATGAGTTAAGTAGTCCTATGTGTTCTGTTGTTAGGGTATAATAACTATGAGTTAAGTAGACCTATGTGTTCTGCTAGGGTATAATAACTATGAGTTAAGTAGTCCTATGTGTTCTGTTGTTAGGGTATAATAACTATGAGTTAAGTAGACCTATGTGTTCTGCTAGGGTATAATAACTATGAGTTAAGTAGACCTCTTAAATCAAATCATGGCTTCTAAAGCTCTCTCCTAAAGGAGAGGGAGAGTGCTGGTGAGAGAGGAGACAGGGACAAGAGGGTGTTTGAGGATGTCTCTCTCTCCAGAGGAAACACTGGTCTGGTAGAAATTGCTCGTCAACCCCGTAGTAAATAAATCAGTGTATTGACTATTCCCCCTGACTGCATTATAAGTCCTACTAGATAATGGCACATAAGTGGTGTTGACTGTCAGGTCCCTCTAGTCTACCCTCCTCATCCAGCCCCATCCATCCTGCCCAAACCCACAGTGTGTGTCTCTATTGGAGGGAAGAGGAACACAAGTCTCCCTAAAGCCTGCTAACCCCTCTCTTCTTCCCCTCGTCTCCTTCTATCAAATGCATGATGTAATGTCAACTAATACATCTAACTGCAGTTAGAGAATGGTACATCAATAACCAGCTCTCCAATCAGAAACCAGAGACCACACACATACTGGTAACAATGCAGTCACATATTTGGTTACAATGGAGACAGGAGCCCTCGACCGAAACACAGACATGCATCAATTATCTGAAGCCATGTAAACATCAACCCCCCTAATGAGGTCTCCCCATCCCTGCCGCTGAAAAACATCCCCACAGCATGATGCTGCCACCACAATGCTTCACTGTAGGGATGGTGCCAGGTTTCCTCCAGACATGATGCTGCCACCACAATGCTTCACTGTAGGGATGGTGCCAGGTTTCCTCCAGACGTGATACTTGGCATTCAGGCCAAAGAGTTCAATCTTGGTTTAATCAGACCAGAGAATCTTGTTTCTCATGGTCTGAGAGTCCTTTAGATGCATTTTGGCAAACTCCAAGCAGGCATTTTTTGGTACCCCTTCCCCAGATCTGTGCCTCGACACAATCCTGTCTCGGAGCTCTCTGGACAATTCCCTCGACCTCATGGCTTGGTTTTTGCTCTGACATGCACTGTCAACTGTGGGTCCTTATATAGACAGCTGTGTGCCTTTCCAAATCATGTCCAATCAATTGAATTTACCACAGGTGGACTCAAGTAGAAACATCTCAAGGATGATCAATGGAAACAGGATGAACCTGAGCTCAATTTCGAGTCTCATTTCAAAGAGTCCGAATACTTATGTAAATAAGATATTTCTGTTTTTATTTGTAATATAATAGCAAACACTTAAAAAAAACGTTTTTCACTTTGTCATTATGGGGTATCGTGTGTAGATTGATGAGGGGGATAAAATGATTTAATCCATTTTAGGATTCAGGCTGTAACGTAAGAGAATGTGGAACAAGGGAAGGGGTCTGAATACTTCCTGGAGGCTCTGAATATAGACCTGTGTATGAGCTCTAATATATAGACCTGTGTATGAGCTCTAATATGTAGACCTGTGTATGAGCTCTAATATATAGACCTGTGTATGAGCTCTAATATATAGACCTGTGTATGAGCTCTAATATATAGACCTGTGTATGAAGCTCTAATATATAGACCTGTGTATGAGCTCTAATATATAGACCTGTGTATGAGCTCTAATATATAGACCTGTGTATGAGCTCTAATATAGATAGACCTGTGTATGAGCTCTAATATATAGACCTGTGTATGAGCTCTATATATATGTGTATGAGCTCTAATATATAGACCTGTGTATGAGCTCTAATATGTGTATGAGCTCTAATATATAGACCTGTGTATGAGCTCTAATATATAGACCTGTGTATGAGCTCTAATATATAGACCTGTGTATGAGCTCTAATATATAGACCTGTGTATGAGCTCTAATATATAGACCTGTGTATGAGCTCTAATATATAGACCTGTGTATGAGCTCTAATATATAGACCTGTGTATGAGCTCTAATATATAGACCTGTGTATGAGCTCTAATATATAGACCTGTGTATGAGCTCTAATATGCCTAATGGTGTTTTGAATGAATCATCACCTTAGAAAACACTGTCCATTTCATTGTTAGGCTTTGAAACAACATCCACAACGACCATGTTGTCCACTCTGTTGTTGAACTTCTTTCTTCAAACTGGTCAATCACAGTGAGGTGAGTTTTAAAAAGCACAATACTGTTTTGATGATCAGTGTTTGATGTGATTTTTTGATGGAATTTGCAGAGTGGTCAGAGTGGTTAGAGGGACAATAGAGCCCTGAGTACCAGGCCATTAGGACCTGATGGAGGGACAATAGAGCCCTGAGTACCAGACCATTAGGACCTGATGGAGGGACGATAGAGCCCTGAGTACCAGACCATTAGGACCTGATGGAGGGACAATAGAGCCCTGAGTACCAGGCCATTAGGACCTGATGGAGGGACAATAGAACCCTGAGTACCAGGCCATTAGGACCTGATGGAGGGACAATAGAGCCCTGAGTACCAGGCCATTAGCACCTGATGGAGGGACAATAGAGCCCTGAGTACCAGGTCATTAGGACCTGATGGAGGGACAATAGAGCCCTGAGTACCAGACCATTAGCCAGGTCAGTAGTGAGTTTAGTACTACCCAGGCATGTCCTAAGAGGTGATTACCGTGACCCAACAGTCACGTGGAATTTGACTGCGGTCATGACTTATGAGTGCCAGTGTGGTGAAAATACGGACACAGCAACAGCCCTAGGGCCTGTTACATACACAAGAGAGTATATAGAGACATGAGATAGTGTGTCTATATATAGAGAGAGGTTGGACCACCCACCCAGACTTGTTTTATTGAACCGGGGCTCAGAGCCATGTTAGTACATGGGCCTGCTACGTAACTGAGATAGTATATATAGAGAGAGGTTCGACCACCCACCCAGACTTGTTTTATTGAGTCATGTTAGTACATGGGCCTGCTACGTACATGGGGTAGTGGCTCCTCTCTGTCCAATAAAACAAGGCTCAAAGTGCAGAGAGTAGAGCTATAGGTTCCTTACTTTGGTTTAAATCAAGGTGGTGGTTGTGGTGTGCGTGTTTGCACGTGTGTGTGTGTGTGTGTGTGTGTGTGTGTGTGTGTGTGAGCGTGTGTGTGTGTGTGTGTGTGTGTGTGTGTGTGTGTGTGAGCGTATGTGTGTGTGTATGTGTGTGTGTGAGCGTATGTGTGTGTGTGTGTGTGTGTGAGCATGTGTGTGTGTGAGCATGTGTGTGTGTGAGCATGTGTGTGTGTGTGTGTGTGTGTATGTGTGTGAGCATGTGTGTGTGTGAGCATGTGTGTGTGTGTGTGTGTGGGGGGGGATGTTAAAACATCCACTGCTAGTTCAGAAGGTTAAATGTCATGTCTGTGTTTAGACTGTTAAACTTGATTCATAGTGAACTGTTTTTGTTGAACTTCACAGACTAGCAGGGTGGTTCTGTAACGGTTCTGTACACAACTACCTAGAAGGGGCTGTAAACACCATAATGGACAGGAAGTACTCTTTCATTTGAGTGAAAATACTGCAGACTTCCTGAATACCTGTAGCTCTTCAAATGTACAACACATGTTCAGACTTTCTGCTTAGTTATACTATTCCAAGTAGACAGAATACTACAGATTATGCAGATTATAGATCCAGATATACTGTATGTTTGACAGTGTTATTGAGGATCCCGGCCTGTGGGTCAGTGTTATTGAGGAGCCTGTGGGTCAGTGTTATTGAGGATCCCGGCCTGTGGGTCAGTGTTATTGAGGAGCCTGTGGGTCAGTGTTATTGAGGAGCCTGGCCTGTGGGTCAGTGTTATTGAGGATCCCGGCCTGTGGGTCAGTGTTATTGAGGAGCCTGTGGGTCAGTGTCATTGAGGAGCCCGGCCTGTGGGTCAGTGTTATTGAGGATCCCGGACTGTGGGTCAGTGTTATTGAGGAGCCTGTGGGTCAGTGTTATTGAGGATCCCGGCCTGTGGGTCAGTGTTATTGAGGATCCCGGCCTGTGGGTCAGTGTTATTGAGGAGCCTGTGGGTCAGTGTTATTGAGGAGCCCGGCCTGTGGGTCAGTGTTATTGAGGAGCCCGGCCTGTGGGTCAGTGTTATTGAGGAGCCCGGCCTGTGGGTCAGTGTCATTGAGGAGCCCGGCCTGTGGGTCAGTGTTATTGAGGAGCCTGTGGGTCAGTGTTATTGAGGAGCCTGGCCTGTGGGTCAGTGTTATTGAGGAGTCTGGCCTGTGGGTCAGTGTTATTGAGGAGCCTGGCCTGTGGGTCAGTGTTATTGAGGATCCCGGCCTGTGGGTCAGTGTTATTGAGGAGCCTGGGCCTGTGGGTCAGTGTTATTGAGGAGCCTGGCCTGTGGGTCAGTGTTATTGAGGAGCCTGGCCTGTGGGTCAGTGTTATTGAGGAGCCTGTGGGTCAGTGTTATTGAGGAGCCCGGCCTGTGGGTCAGTGTTATTGAGGAGCCCGGCCTGTGGGTCAGTGTTATTGAGGAGCCCGGCCTGTGGGTCAGTGTTATTGAGGAGCCTGTGGGTCAGTGTTATTGAGGAGCCCGGCCTGTGGGTCAGTGTTATTGAGGAGCCCGGCCTGTTATTGAGGTCAGTGTTATTGAGGAGCCCGGCCTGGGGTCAGTGTTATTGAGGAGCCCGTCCTGTGGGTCAGTGTCATTGAGGAGCCCGTCCTGTGGGTCAGTGTTATTGAGGAGCCTGTGGGTCAGTGTTATTGAGGAGCCCGGCCTGTGGGTCAGTGTTATTGAGGAGCCTGTGGGTCAGTGTCATTGAGGAGCCTGTGGGTCAGTGTTATTGAAGAGCCTGTGGGTCAGTGTTATTGAGGAGCCCGGCCTGTGGGTCAGTGTTATTGAGGAGCCCGGCCTGTGGGTCAGTGTTATTGAGGAGCCTGTGGGTCAGTGTTATTGAGGAGCCTGTGGGTCAGTGGTAATGAGAGCCTGTGGGTCAGTGGTAATGAGAGCTAGTGGGTCAGTGGTAATGAGAGCTGGCCTGTGGGTCAGTGGTAATGAGAGCTAGCGGGCCTGTGGGTCAATGAGAGCTGTGGGTCAGTGGTATTGAGGAGCCTGTGGGTCAGTGGTATTGAGAGAGTGGGTCAGTGTGGGCCTGTGGGTCAGAAGGTCATGAGGAGCCTGGCCTGTGGGTCAGAAGGTAATGAGAGCTAGCTGGGGTCAGAAGGTAATGAGAGCCTGTGGGTCAGAAGGTCATGAGAGCTAGCGGGTCAGAAGGTAATGAGAGCTAGCGGGTCAGAAGGTAATGAGAGCTAGTGGGTCAGAAGGTAATGAGAGCTAGCGGGTCAGAAGGTAATGAGAGCTAGCGGGTCAGAAGGTAATGAGAGCCTGTGGGTCAGAAGGTCATGAGAGCTAGTGGGTCAGAAGGTAATGAGAGCTAGCGGGTCAGAAGGTAATGAGAGCTAGTGGGTCAGAAGGTAATGAGAGCTAGCGGGTCAGAAGGTAATGAGAGCTAGTGGGTCAGAAGGTAATGAGAGCTAGCGGGTCAGAAGGTAATGAGAGCTAGCGGGAGAAAGGAGCCACAGTTCTGGCTAAGTGATTCCCGTCACTGTGTACAGTTCAGGACCTGCACAACATCTCACTGTTCGAACACAATGCTCTATGGTGATTTACACATGTCTTCTGTATTCAACTGCTCAGGCGGTGTGTGTACATTCCAGCCTGCAGGCTTTCTGCTACCAGCACCAGCAGGGGAGCGCTAAAGGCTAATTCATTAGTGTCAGGGCCTGTAGCCGTGTTTAGTGCCCTGCTAGCATAGTTAGCCTCTGTTGTGTGGGAAAGCCCATAGGGAACCGGTGCCAGTTGTAGCAACACGCTAACGCACTAGGCTAACGGCATATAAAGAAAACATGTGCTGCTCATATGGAGGAGCATGTACAGTAGAGCTGTACATTCAATCTGCGTACACAAGGCCATCCATCAACACTGTCAGTGGAGAAGAGAACATGAGAACGCTGTTGTTGGAAGGAGAGAAGGAAGGAAGAGGAGGAGAAGGCCAGGTCGTTTGGGCTCGGAGTCCTCTCTCTCTCTCTCTCTCTCTCTCTCTCTCTCTCTCTCTCTCTCTCTCTCTCTCTCTCTCTCTCTCTCTCTCTCTCTCTCTCTCTCTCTTCTCTCTCTCTCTCTCTCTCTCTCTCTCTCTCTCTCTCTCTCTCTCTCTCTCTCTCTCTCTCTCTCTCTCTCTCTCTCTCTCTCTCTCTCTCTCTCTCTCTCTCTCTCTCTCTCTCTCTCTCTCTCTCTCTCTCTCTCTCTCTCTCTCTCCCTCTGTCCTCCCCTCTCTCTCTCTCCTCTCTCTCTCTCTCTCTCTCTCTTTCCTCTCTCTCCTCTCTCTCTCTCTCTCTCTCTCTCTCTCTCTCTCTCTCCTCTCTCTCTCTCTCTCTCTCTCTCTCTCTCTCTCTCTCTCTCTCTCTCTCTCTCTCTCTCTCTCTCTCTCTCCCTCTGTCCCCTCTCTCTCTCTCTCTCCCTCTCTCTCTCTCTCTCTCTCTCTCTCTCTCTCTCTCTCTCTCTCTCTCTCTCTCTCTCTCTCTCTCTCTCTCTCTCTCTCTCTCTCTCTCTCTCTCTCTCTCTCTCTCTCTCTCTCTCTCTATGTCCCCCCCTCTCTCTCTCTCTCTCTCTCTCTCAGAGCCTAACAGTAAGTGGTCTTGAAAGCCGAGCGGGATCGGACTGGGTATTATATTTCAGATGACAGTAATGTATTTGAATATGGCTAGCTAATCAGAGCCAAGCTTCCAGTAGTGTACATGGTGTGTGTGCAATGTTTCCATGACGCACTGGGGAAATTATTAAGATATCTAAGCAGATACAGAACTTAGGTGTGTGTGTGTGTGTGTGTGTGTGTGTGCGCGTGTGCGTGCGTGTGTGTGTGCCTGCATACTGTAACTCTCTGAACAGGTCCATAATGATCACTTTGATCCACTCTGTTTGTAAAAATGCTGATTTCAGGTCCAAACACAAAGCATATTCAACAAAGTAGCAGAAAAACCCCCAGACCACCAAATATCAGATCAAATAATGACGGGAGATGAACGATGAAGCTAACACTCACTGACAGGGTTACAGTGGACCAAAAAGGATGGATTCAATTACAGAACAAGGTTGGAGAATGAGGTGACAAGCAGCAAGAGATCCAACATCACGGAGCACAACACAACGAGGAAGACATGATGTGAAAGAGGAATGAAATGATGATTATGAGGAAAGCAGCTTTCTCCAGTAAAAAGACCTTGGCTCACCCTTCTGTACAAAATGGCGGAGAGAGAGAGGGAAGGGGCAGGGATTGGCTATGCCCAGATACCCTCCTCATCATCCTATTGGTTAGTTAGTCCAACGCAGCATGGAATAAGGAAGGTTATTGGTTAGATAAAAAAATGGAGGAAAAAGGTTAGGTAGAGATTATTTTGGTAACATCATTACTTACCGTGAGGAAACAGAAAGCATTAAAACATTGCATGTCAGTCAAAAAACATTGCATTTTCGTATCAATAACATACCAGCACCATTTTACAAGCAGATACTTTTATCAATGAAAACAGTAGGACCCAAGCGCAAAGCAGGAATATCTACGGATCTTAATTTGATCACTCTTTTGTTGCTGATCATTTTCCTGCACTGCAACCAGTACATTAGCGCCATGATGTGATCTACTGTGCAGTACTGTAGCAAGACCAGCCAGGACCAGACCTTTTCCTGCTACTGTGCAGTACTGTAGCAAGACCAGCCAGGACCAGACCTTTTCCTGCTACTGTGCAGTACTGTAGCAAGACCAGCCAGGACCAGACCTTTTCCTGCTACTGTGCAGAACTGTAGCAAGACCAGCCAGGACCAGACCTTTTCCTGCTACTGTGCAGTACTGTAGCAAGACCAGCCAGGACCAGACCTTTTCCTGCTACTGTGCAGTACTGTAGCAAGACCAGCCAGGACCAGACCTTTTCCTGCTACTGTGCAGTACTGTAGCAAGACCAGCCAGGACCAGACCTTTTCCTGCTACTGTGCAGTACTGTAGCAAGACCAGCCAGGACCAGACCTTTTCCTGCTACTGTGCAGAACTGTAGCAAGACCAGCCAGGACCAGACCTTTTTTCCTGCTACTGTGCAGTACTGTAGCAAAACCAGCCAGGACCAGACCTTTTCCTGCTACTGTGCAGAACTGTAGCAAAACCACCAGACCAGACCTTTCCTGCTACTGTGCAGTAGCTGTAGCAAGACCAGACCTTTTCCTGCTACTGTGCAGTACTGTAGCAAGACCAGCCAGTAGAACCAGACCTTTTCCTGCTACTGTGCAGAACTGTAGCAAGACCAGCCAGGACCAGACCTTTTCCTGCTACTGTGCAGAACTGTAGCAAGACCAGCCAGGACCAGACCTTTTCCTGCTACTGTGCAGAACTGTAGCAAGACCAGCCAGGACCAGACCTTTTCCTGCTACTGTGCAGTACTGTAGCAAGACCAGCCAGGACCAGACCTTTTCCTGCTACTGTGCAGTACTGTAGCAAAACCAGCCAGGACCAGACCTTTTCCTGCTACTGTGCAGTACTGTAGCAAGACCAGCCCCTTTCCTGCTGCTGTGCAGTAATGTAGCAAGACCAGCCAAACACGACAACAACAGCTACAGTAGCAACTAGCTAGAAACACGACAACAACAGCTACATTAGCAACTAGCTAGAAACACGACAACAACAGCTACATTAGCAACTAGCTAGAAATACAACAACAACAGCTACATTAGCAGTTAGCTAGAAATACAACAACAACAGCTACATTAGCAACTAGCTAGAAACACAACAACAACAGCTACAGTAGCAGTTAGCTAGAAATACAACAACAACAGCTACAGTAGCAACTAGCTAGAAACACAACAACAACAGCTACAGTAGCAACTAGCTAGAAATACGACAACAGCTACAGTAGCAACTAGCTAGAAACACAACAACAACAGCTACAGTAGCAGTTAGCTAGAAATACAACAACAACAGCTACAGTAGCAACTAGCTAGAAACACAACAACAACAGCTACAGTAGCAACTAGCTAGAAATACGACAACAGCTACAGTAGCAACTAGCTAGAAACACAACAACAACAGCTACAGTAGCAACTAGCTAGAAATACGACAACAGCTACAGTAGCAACTAGCTAGAAACACAACAACAACAGCTACAGTAGCAACTAGCTAGAAATACGACAACAGCTACAGTAGCAACTAGCTAGAAACAAAAACAGAGAAATAAATCAGGGAGGGAGTGAGAAGGAGAGAGACTAATGACGGCTGTAACTTGATTTAGACTTCATCAGAGAGGTGGATAAAGGGTGTTAGATGGAAACGAAACACGACTAGACGGACTCCAGGATGAAGAACACACTCTCTCAGTCTGTCTGTGCAGTATCGTGTGGTTTTAGGCCTCCCTATGCTAACAGAATGAGTGAAGGGGAATGGCAGACTGGAAGAATGACATAGTGGAGAGATGTGATGCTTGTCGTTGTTCCTGTTTTCATTGGACTGTCCGTCTGTGAATAATGACAGGGAATTGTCCCCAGATCAGAGAGAGACGAGGCGACACTAAGTGTTTTCTTGGCAACTAGAGATGAGCGAATGGGATGGGGGTTTCTGTGATTAACGGAATGAGTGTGTGTGTGTGTGTGTGTGTCAGGTTGACGGCCACACACAAACTCGTGTGTGTGTGTGTGAATATTTACCGAACAGACATTCTTTCTCACCGACTATATTTTCTAGGTTGACTTTGTGACAGAAAGCAGTCCCCATACACTGTCTCACACACATTATCTCACACTGTGTCACCCCCCCCTCTCTCTCTCAC
The DNA here is from genome assembly GCF_018296145.1 of Oncorhynchus tshawytscha. Taxonomy (NCBI): domain Eukaryota; kingdom Metazoa; phylum Chordata; class Actinopteri; order Salmoniformes; family Salmonidae; genus Oncorhynchus; species Oncorhynchus tshawytscha. The sequence continues at coordinate 239,034 of NW_024609788.1, forward strand.
TCCCTCATCCCTCCTTCATCAACTCTAACTCTCTCCCTGTTCCATGTCGTCTTGTTCCGGGCCCTTCCGTGTCTGGAGCCTTTAGAGTGAGGTGTCAAACTGAATAACTCTCTGTTCTGGGGGCCTCTGGGGCCAGAGGCCTGGGGGTATGGAAGGGACTCCTTGGTGGACAGGATTGCTCATAAATACTGTACTGTATGTTTGGTGTACTGGTGAAGAAGTTAAGACGCCATGTTAAATGATGTAGAGGGGGAATTTGTGCAATAAACCAGGACTGGCTTATGTAGACTGACTGCTGGGGGAGATCTGTCTCTCCTCCTCCTCATGTAGACTGACTGCTGGGGATATCTGTCTCTCCTCCTCCTTATGTAGACTGACTGCTGGGGATATCTGTCTCTCCTTCTCCTTATGTAGACTGACTGCTGGGGATATCTGTCTCTCCTTCTCCTTATGTAGACTGACTGCTGGGGATATCTGTCTCTCCTTCTCCTTATGTAGACTGATTGCTGGGGATATCTGTGTCTCCTTCTCCTTATTTAGACTGACTGATGGGGGGAGATCTGTCTCTTCTCCTCCTTATGTAGACTGACTGCTGGGGGGGTCTGTCTCTCCTCCTCCTTATGTAGACTGATTGCTGGGGAGATCTGTGTCTCCTTCTCCTTATTTAGACTGACTGCTGGGGGGGTCTGTCTCTCCTCCTCCTTATGTAGACTGATTGCTGGGGAGATCTGTGTCTCCTTCTCCTTATGTAGACTGACTGCTAGAGAGACCTGTGTCTCCTTCCCTCCATGTCTCTCCGTCTCTCCCTGGCCTGTCCGTTAAGCAGGACAATACAGTATGGTACAGTAACATTACACTGTGCTGCAAGGCTCATTGGAAGGCTATAGGTCCATCATGAAGGCTTCAGGCTATACATGATTGAGCACTGGGAAAACAATGGACGGACAAAGCCAATCAAATCCTGGAAAGTTGTACACTAAGCATGGAGAACTGGACTGGGATTGGGGCCTAATGTGGTGTGTGTGTGTGTGTATACATTCTTCTCATGTGCAATGTGTGTGTGTCTGCTATGCTGCCTGTGTGTCAGGGCCTTTGTGCGCCTAAATGCGTTTTGGTGCCTAATATGAAATAATAGGAGAGCTTACAGCTGAGGGTGCTGTGGTTTATTGAATGTGAAAGATGTAATTTCCTGTTGTTTATGCTTGACTATAATGACTTTGCCTTGTAAACCAGGACAGAGCCTTTAGGGATACATTAAACATTACAGACTGAGAGGGAGGGAGGAAGGGAGTGGGGAGGGAGGGAGGGGGAGGGAGGGGGGGGGATGGAGGGGATGGAGGGAGGGAGGAGGGGGAGGGAGAGAGGGTGGAGGGGGGGTGGAGGGGGTGGAGGGGGGGGTGGAGGGGATGGGGGAGGGAGGAGGGGATGGAGGGAGGGAGGGATGGAGGAGGGGGGGGGGGGAGGGAGGGAGGGGGAGGGGGGGAGGGAGGGGGGGATGGAGGGAGGGGGGAGGGGTCGGAGAGGGGGGAGGGAGGGGGGGAGGGAGGGAGGGGGATGGAGGGGGTGGAGGGAGGGGGATTGGGGGGGGGGGAGGGGGAGGGAGGGAGGGAGGGGGAGGAGGGGGGGGGGAGAGGGAGGGGGAGGGAAGGGGGGGGAGGGAGGGGGGGAGGGAGGGAGGGAGGGAAAGAGAGAAAGGTGTAAAGGAGGACATAAAACAGGACGAGTGGAAGACAAAAGTGGACTCAGTAGATGACTCAGTATGGGGAGATCAGATGACAGGACTAGTAGATGACTCAGTATGGGGAAATCAGATGACAGGACTAGTAGATGACTCAGTTTGGGGAGATCAGATGACAGGACTAGTAGATGACTCCGTTTGGGGAGATCAGATGACAGGACTAGTAGATGACTCAGTTTGGGGAGATCAGATGACAGGACTAGTAGATGACTCAGTATGGGGAGATCAGATGACAAGACTAGTAGATGACTCAGTATGGGGAGATCAGATGACAGCACTAGTAGATGACTCAGTATGGGGAGATCAGATGACAGGACTAGTAGATGACTCAGATGACAGGACTAGTATATGACTCAGATGACAGGACTAGTAGAGCACTCAGTATGGGGAGATCAGATGACAGGACTTGTAGATGACTCAGTATGGGGAGATCAGATGACAGGACTAGTAGATGACTCAGTATGGGGAGATCAGATGACAGGACTAGTAGATGACTCAGTATGGGGAGATCAGATGACAGGACTAGTAGATGACTCAGTATGGAGAGATCACATGACAGGACTAGTAGATGACTCATTATGGGGAGATCAGATGACAGGACTAGTAGATGACTCAGTATGGGGAGATCAGATGACAGGACTAGTAGATGACTCAGTATGGGGAGATCAGATGACAGGACTAGTAGATGACTCAGTATGGGGAGATCAGATGACAGGACTAGTAGATGACTCAGTATGGGGAGATCAGATGACAGGACTAGTAGATGACTCAGTATGGGGAGATCAGATGACAGGACTAGTAGATGACTCAGTATGGGAAGATCAGATGACAGGACTAGTAGATGACTCAGTATGGGAGATCAATGACAGGACTAGTAGATGACTACAGTATGGGAAGGATGGATCATTTCTGTGGGCCAAATGGCACCTATAATGACTTACTGTAACAGCCTGGACTATAATGACTTACTGTGCACTACATTTGACCAGACTATGGTACTGTAAACCCTGGACTATAATGACGTACTGTAACACCCTGGACTATAATGACTTACTGTAGTAACACACTGGACTATAATGACTTACTGTAACACACTGGACTATAATGACTTACTGTAACACCCTGGACTATAATGACTTACTGTACTGGACTATAATGACTTACTGTAGTAACACACCTGGACTATAATGACTTACTGTAACACCCTGGACTATAATGACTTACTGTAGTAACACACTGGACTATAATGACTTACTGTAGTAACACACTGTACTATAATGACTTACTGTAACACCCTGGACTATAATGACTTACTGTAACACCCTGGATTATAATGACTTACTGTAACACCCTGGACTATAATGACTTACTGTAATACCCTGGACTATAATGACTTACTGTAACACCCTGGACTATAATGACTTACTGTAACACCCTGGACTATAATGACTTACTGTAACACCCTGGACTATAATGACTTACTGTAATACCCTGGACTATAATGACTTACTGTAACACCCTGGACTATAATGACTTACTGTAACACCCTGGACTATAATGACTTACTGTAATACCCTGGACTATAATGACTTACTGTAACACAGTGGACTATAATGACTTACTGTAACACAGTGGACTATAATGACTTACTGTAACACCCTGGACTATAATGACTTACTGTAACAGTACTATACAGTATAAAGTCACATTCTACTCTACCAGTCTCACAGGTTTGTAGTTTCACTTGGAACAGCGTCCAGAAACCAGACTTTATAAACCGACCCTGTTGACCAGCTGGAGGGATTGTGAGAAAGGGTGAATTCTGAATGCAGGATTTGAACTGGCATCGCTAAAGCAGTCTTCCTCAACAGCAAACAAATATTCCAGGGACCAATAGGCCCTTTCTCCTTAGAAGACTGCATATATTAACATTTCATTTACATACATTGCATGTGTTCTTACCTGGTCTGGGGAGGGTTTGTGATTGGTCTGCTCAGAACGTGAGGAGGCCTTCAGATGCTCAGCCTCGTAGTTGTCGGCCATCAGCTTCATACGGTTCTGGGTCTGGTAGAGAGACAACAGAATGGTAATAACATTCTAATCAACATACAGTAGATTCTAATGTTTACATAATAACCACAGCTTCATATGGAGTCTGGTAGAGAGACATAGAAGAAAAGTTGAATATGATTATACATGTATTATCAACAGTAATATCAACATCCAGCAGATTCATATGGTTCTGTGTCTGCATGGGAGGAACACATGTTAAGAGAAAGGGTCACTGTATTGGACAAAGTCTGCATCTAATAAATACCCTTCATCAATACCCCCTTCATCAATGCCCCCTTCATCAATACCCTTCTTCATCAATACCCCCTTCATCAATACCCTTCTTCATCTATACCCCCTTCATCAATACCTCCTTCATCAGTACCCCCTTCATCAATACATTTCATCAATATCCTTCATCAATACCCCCTTCATCAATACCCTCTTCATCAATACGCTCTTCATCAATACCCTTCATCAATACCCTCTTCATCAATACCCCCTTCATCAATACCCTTCATCAATACCCTCTTCATCAATACCCCCTTCATCAATACCCTTCATCAACACCCTTCATCAATACCCCCTTCATCAATACCGTTCATCAATACCCCCTTCATCAATACCCTTCTTCATCAATACCCCTTCATCAATACCCTTCTTCATCTATACCCCCTTCATCAGTACCCCCTTCATCAATACCTTCCATCAATACCCTTCATCAATACCCTCTTCATCAATACCCCCTTCATCAATACCCCCTTCATCAATACCCCCTTCATCAATACCCTCTTCATCAATACCCTCTTCATCAATACCCTCTTCATCAATATCCCCTTCATCAATACCCTCTTCATCAATACCCTCTTCATCAATACCCTTCATCAATACCCTCTTCATCAATACCCCATTCATAAATACCTTTCATCAATACTATTTATCAATACCCCCTTCATCAATACCCCCTTCATCAATACCCTTCATCAATACCCCCTTCATAAATACCCTCTTCATCAATACCCTCTTCATCAATAGCCCCTTCATCAATACCCTCTTCATCAATACCCCATTCATCAATACCCTTCATCAATACTCTTCATCAATACCCTTCATCAATACCCCATTCATCAATACCCCTTCATCAATACCCTCTTCATCCATACCCTTCATCAATACCCCTTCATCAATACCCCTCATCAATACCCCTTCATCAATACCCTCTTCATCCATACCCTTCATCAATACCCCATTCATCAATACCCCTCATCAATACCCCTTCATCAATACCCTTCATCAATACCCTTTATCAATACCCTTCATCAATACCCCCTTCATCAATACCCTTCATCAATAACTTCTTCATCAATACCCCCTTCACCAATACCCCTTCATCAATACCCTTCATCCATACCCTTCATCAATACCCTTTATCAATACCCTTCATCAATACACCCTTCATCAATACCCCATTCATCAATATACCCTTCATCAATACCCTTCATCAATACTCCCTTCATCCATACCCCCTTCATCAATACCCCCTTCATCAATACCCTTCATCCATACCCCCTTCATCAATCCCCCTTCATCAATACCCCCTTTATCAATACCCTTCATCCATACCCTTCATCAATACCCCTTCATCAATACCCTCTTCATCAATACCCTCTTCATCAATACCCTCTTCATCAATATCCCCTTCATCAATACCCTCTTCATCAATACCCCCTTCATCAATACCCTCTTCATCAATAGCCCCTTCATCAATACCCTCTTCATCAATACCCCATTCATCAATACCCTTCATCAATACTCTTAATCAATACCCTTCATCAATACCCCATTCATCAATACCCCCTTCATCAATACCCTCTTCATCCATACCCTTCATCAATACCCCATTCATCAATACCCTCATCAATACCCCTTCATCAATACCCTTCATCAATACCCTTTATCAATACCCTTCACCAATACCCCTTCATCAATACCCTTCATCCATACCCTTCATCAATACCCTTTATCAATACCCTTCATCAATACACCCTTCATCAATACCCCATTCATCAATAAACCCTTCATCAATACCCTTCATCAATACCCCCTTCATCCATACCCCCTTCATCAATACCCCCTTCATCAATACCCTTCATCCATACCCCCTTCATCAATCCCCCTTCATCAATACCCCTTTATCAATACCCTTCATCCATACCCTTCATCAATACCCCCTTCATCAATACCCTCTTCATCAATACCCTCTTCATCAATACCTTCTTCATCAATATCCCCTTCATCAATACCCTCTTCATCAATACCCTTCATCAATACCCTCTTCATCAATACCCTCTTCATCAATACCCCTTCATCAATACCCTTTTCATCAATATCCCCTTCATCAATACCCTCTTCATCAATACCCTCTTCATCAATACCCTTCATCAATACCCTCTTCATCAATACCCCATTCATCCATACCTTTCATCAATACTATTTATCAATACCCCCTTCATCAATACCCCCTTCATCAATACCCTTCATCAATACCCCCTTCATAAATACCCTCTTCATCAATACCCTCTTCATCAATAGCCCCTTCATCAATACCCCATTCATCAATACCCCATTCATCAATACCCTTCATCAATACTCTTCATCAATACCCTTCATCAATACCCCATTCATCAATACCCCTTCATCAATACCCTCTTCATCCATACCCTTCATCAATACCCCATTCATCAATACCCCTCATCAATACCCCTTCATCAATACCCTTTATCAATACCCTTCATCAATACCCCTTCATCAATACCCTTCATCAATAACTTCTTCATCAATACCCCCTTCACCAATACCCCTTCATCAATACCCTTCATCCATACCCTTCATCAATACCCTTTATCAATACCCTTCATCAATATCCCCTTCATCCATACCCCCTTCATCAATACCCCCTTCATCAATACCCTTCATCCATACCCCTTCATCAATACCCCTTTATCAATACCCTTCATCCATACCCTTCATCAATAACCCCTTCATCAATACCCTCTTCATCAATACCCTCTTCATCAATACCCTCTTCATCAATATCCCCTTCATCAATACCCTCTTCATCAATACCCTTCATCAATACCCTCTTCATCAATACCTTTCATCAATACTATTTATCAATACCCCCTTCATCAATACCCCCTTCATCAATACCCTTCATCAATACCCCCTTCATCAATACCCTATTCATCAATACCCCATTCATCAATACCCTTCATCAATAATCTTCATCAATTCCCCCTTCATCAAAACCCTTCATCAATACCCCATTCATCAATACCCCCTTCATCAATACCCTCTTCATCAATACCCCATTCATCAATACCCTTCATCACTACCCTTCATCCATACCCCTTCATCAATACACCCTTCATCAATACCTCCTTCATCAATACCCCCTTCATCAATACCCCTTCATCAATACACCCTTCATCAATACCCCCTTCATCCATACCCCCTTTATCCATACCCCCTTAATCCATACCCTTCATCAATACCCTTCATCCATACCCCCTTCATCAATACCCCCTTCATCCATACCCCCTTCATCAATACACCCTTCATCAATACCCCTTTATCAATACCCCCTTAATCCATACCCTTCATCAATACCCTTCATCCATACCCCTTCATCAATACCCCTACATCAATACCCACTTCATCAATACCCTTCATCAATACCCCCTTCATCAATACCCTTCATCAATACCCTCTTCATCAATACCCTCTTCATCAATATCCCCTTCATCAATACCCCCTTCATCAATACCCTTCATCAATACCCTCTTCATCAATACCCCATTCATCAATACCTTTCATCAATACTATTTATCAATACCCCTTCATCAATACCCCCTTCATCAATACCCTTCATCAATACCCTCTTCATCAATACCCCATTCATCAATACCCTTCATCAATAATCTTCATCAATTCCCCCTTCATCAATACCCCATTCATCAATACCCCCTTCATCAATACCCTCTTCATCAATACCCCATTCATCAATACCCTTCATCACTACCCTTCATCAATTCCCCTTCATCAATACCCCATTCATCAATACCCCCTTCATCAATACCCTCTTCATCAATACCCCATTCATCAATACCCTTCATCACTACCCTTCATCAATACCCCATTCATCAATACCCCTCATCAATACCCTTCATCAATACCCCCTTCATCAATACACTTCATCAATACCCCCTTCATCCATACCCCCTTCATCAATACCCCTTCATCCATACCCCCTTCATCAAAACCCCCTTCATCCATACCCCCTTCATCAATACCTCCTTCATCCATACCCCATTCATCAATACCCCCTTCATCCATACCCCCTTCATCAATACCCCTTCATCAATACCCCCTTTATCAATACCTTTCATCCATACCCTTCATCAATACCCCCTTTATCAATACCCCCTTAATCAATACCCTTCATCCATACCCCCTTCATCAATACACCCTTTATCAATACCCTTCATCCATACCCTTCATCAATACCCCTTCATCAATACCCCTTTATCAATACCCTTCATCCATACCCTTCATCCATACCCCCTTCATCAATACCCCCTTCATCCATACCCCTTCATCAATACCCCCTTTATCAAT
>NW_024609788.1:260000-265000 GCF_018296145.1 Oncorhynchus tshawytscha
AAAAACTCATTCGGCCCCGGCCGTCTTCAGAGGTCCAGAAGGCAGCAATAAATAAATAAACTGTATTTTATTTTGTTTTCAATGTTCCCTGACCGTCTGGCTTTCAGTGTGAAGAGACTGTCTACATGTAGGTTCATTATCATTAACAGCTTCAATTTGATCTCAGTCATTTCTATGTAGATCGAGGTCTTTCCTCCCCCAAAGAAATGTATAGAAAACCACCTGCAGACCTGAATCCTCTAAAGACTAACAGTTCAGTGGGACACTGGTTACAGCCTGGGTGGTGTCTGTGCGGGTTATAGCCTGGGTGGTGTCTGTGTGGGTTAGCCTGGGTGGTGTCTGTGGGTTATAGCCTGGGTGGTGTCTGGTGGGTTATAGCCTGGGTGGTGTGTGGGTTATAGCCTGGGTGGTGTCTGTGCGGGTTACAGCCTGGGTGGTGTCTGTGTGGGTTATAGCCTGGGTGGTGTCTGTGTGGGTTACAGCCTGGGTGGTGTCTGTGTGGGTTATAGCCTGGGTGGTGTCTGTGTGGGTTACAGCCTGGGTGGTGTCTGTGTGGGTTACAGCCTGGGTGGTGTCTGTGTGGGTTATAGCCTGGGTGGTGTCTGTGTGGGTTACAGCCTGGGTGGTGTCTGTGTGGGTTATAGCCTGGGTGGTGTCTGTGTGGGTTACAGCCTGGGTGGTGTCTGTGTGGGTTACAGCCTGGGTGGTGTCTGTGGGTTATAGCCTGGGTGGTGTCTGTGTGGGTTATAGCCTGGGTGGTGTCTGGTGGGTTATAGCCTGGGTGGTGTGTGGGTTACAGCCTGGGTGGTGTCTGTGTGTTATAGCCTGTGGTGTCTGTGTGGGTTATAGCCTGGGTGGTGTCTGTGTGGGTTATAGCCTGGGTGGTGTCTGTGTGGGTTACAGCCTGGGTGGTGTCTGGTGTCTGTGTGGTGTCTGTGTGGGTTATAGCCTGGGTGGTGTCTGTGTGGGTTATAGCCTGGGTGGTGTCTGTGTGGGTTATAGCCTGGGTGGTGTCTGTGTGGGTTATAGCCTGGGTGGTGTCTGTGTGGGTTACAGCCTGGGTGGTGTCTGTGTGGGTTATAGCCTGGGTGGTGTCTGTGTGGGTTATAGCCTGGGTGGTGTCTGTGTGGGTTACAGCCTGGGTGGTGTCTGTGTGGGTTATAGCCTGGGTGGTGTCTGTGTGGGTTGTAACCTGGGTGGTGTCTGTGTGGGTTATAGCCTGGGTGGTGTCTGTGTGGGTTATAGCCTGGGTGGTGTCTGTGTGGGTTATAGCCTGGGTGGTGTCTGTGTGGGTTATAGCCTGGGTGGTGTCTGTGTGGGTTGTTATAGCCTGGGTGGTGTCTGTGTGGGTTGTAACCTGGGTGGTGTCTGTGTGGGTTATAAGCCTGGGTGGTGTCTGTGTGGTTATAGCCTGGGTGGTGTCTGTGTGGGTTATAGCCTGGGTGGTGTCTGTGTGGGTTGTTAACCTGGGTGGTGTCTGTGTGGGTTGTAACCTGGGTGGTGTCTGTGTGGGCTATAGCCTGGGTGGGAGGGTGGGTGGTTTCTGTGTGGGAGGGTGGGTATTGTCTGTGTGGGTTATAGCCTGGGTGGGAGGGTGGGTGGTGTCTGTGTGGGTTATAGCCTGGTGGGAGGGTGGGTAGTGTATGTGTGGGAGGGTGTGTATTGTCTGTGTGGGTTATAGCCTGGGTGGGAGGGTGGGTGGTGTCTGTGTGGGTTATAGCCTGGGTGGGTGGGTAGTGTATGTTTGGGTTATAGCCTGGGTGGTGTCTGTGTGGGTTACAGCCTGGGTGGGAGGGTGGGTAGTGTCTTTGTGGGTTATAGCCTGGGTGGGAGGGGGGGTTAGTGTCTGTATGGGTTATAGCCTGGGTGGTGTCTGTGTGGGTTATAGCCTGGGTGGGAGGGTGGGTAGTGTCTGTGTGGGTTATAGCCTGGGTGCGAGGGTGGGTGGTGTCTGTGTGGGTTATAGCCTGGGTGGAAGGGTGGGTAGTGTCTGTGTGGGTTATAGCCGGGGTGGTGTCTATGTGGGTTATAACCTGGGTCAGTAGTTATATACAGGCTCAGTTCCAGGGTCAGTAGTTATATACAGGGACAGTTCCAGGGTCAGTAGTTATATACAGGCTCAGTTCCAGGTTCAGTAGTTATATACAGGGACAGTTCCAGGGTCAGTAATTATATACAGGGACAGTTCCAGGGTCAGTAGTTATATACAGGCTCAGTTCCAGGGTCAGTAGTTATATACAGGGACAGTTCCAGGGTCAGTAATTATATACAGGGACAGTTCCAGGGTCAGTAGTTATATACAGGCTCAGTTCCAATACCATATATACAATGTGCGGGGATACTGGAGTGATGGAGGTAGATATGTATAGGGGTAAGGAGACAGGGATACTGGAGTGATGGAGGTAGATATGTATAGGGGTAAGGAGACAGGGATACTGGAGTGATGGAGGTAGATATGTATAGAGGGAAGGACACAGGGATACTGGAGTGATGGAGGTAGATATGTATAGGGGAAAGGAGACAGGGATACTGGAGTGATGGAGGTAGATATGTATAGGGGGAGGAGACAGGGATACTGGAGTGATGGAGGTAGATATATATAGGGTTAAGGAGACAGGGATACTGGAGTGATGGAGGTAGATATGTATAGGGGAGGAGACAGGGATACTGGAGTGATGGAGGTAGATATGTATAGGGGAGGAGACAGGGATACTGGAGTGATGGAGGTAGATATGTATAGGGGGAGGAGAGGGATACTGGAGTGATGGAGGTAGATATATAGGGGGAGGAGACAGGGATACTAGAGTGATGGAGGTAGATATGTATAGGGGGGGGAGAGGGATACTGGAGTGATGGAGGTAGATATATATAGGGGGAGGAGACAGGGATACTGGAGTGATGGAGGTAGATATGTATAGGGGAGGAGACAGGGATACTGGAGTGATGGAGGTAGATATATATAGGGAGAGGAGACAGGGATACTGGAGTGATGGAGGTAGATATGTATAGGGGGAGGAGACAGGGATACTGGAGTGATGGAGGTAGATATGTATAGGGGGAGGAGACAGGGAAACTGGAGTGATGGAGGTAGATATGTATAGAGGTAAGGTGACAGGGATACTGGAGTGATGGAGGTAGATATGTATAGGGGTAAGGTGACAGGGATACTGGAGTGATGGAGGTAGATATGTATAGGGGATACTGGAGTGATGGATGGAGGGGGGAGGAGAGGGAACTGGAGTGATGGAGGTAGATATAGGGGGGAGGAGAGGGATACTGGAGTGATGGAGGTAGATATATATAGGGGGGAGGAGAGGGATACTGGAGTGATGGAGGTAGATATATATAGGGGTAAGGTGACAGGGATACTGGAGTGATGGAGATAGATATGTATAGGGTTAAGGAGACGGGGATACTGGAGTGATGGAGGTAGATATGTATAGGGGTAAGGAGACAGGGATACTGGAGTGATGGAGGTAGATATGTATAGGGGTAAGGTGACAGGGATACTGGAGTGATGGAGGTAGATATGTATAGGGGTAAGGAGACAGGGATACTGGAGTGATGGAGGTAGATATGTATAGGGGTAAGGAGACAGGGATACTGGAGTGATGGAGGTAGATATGTATAGGGGTAAGGAGACAGGGATACTGGAGTGATGGAGGTAGATATGTATAGGGGTAAGGAGACAGGGATACTGGAGTGATGGAGGTAGATATGTATAGGGGTAAGGTGACAGGGATACTGGAGTGATGGAGGTAGATATGTATAGGGGGGAGGAGAGGGAAACTGGAGTGATGGAGGTAGATATATATAGGGGGGAGGAGAGGGATACTGGAGTGATGGAGGTAGATATATATAGGGGGAGGAGAGGGATACTGGAGTGATGGAGGTAGATATATATAGGGGGGAGGAGAGGGATACTGGAGTGATGGAGGTAGATATATGTAGGGGTAAGGTGACAGGGATACTGGAGTGATGGAGGTAGATATGTATAGGGTAAGGAGACAGGGATACTGGAGTGATGGAGGTAGATATGTATAGGGGTAAGGAGACAGGGATACTGGAGTGATGGAGGTAGATATGTATAGGGGTAAGGTGAATGGATACTGGAGTGATGGAGATAGATATGTATAGGGGGAAGGTGAAGTTGGAGTGGGTCTAGGGTGTCTGGGATGATGGAGTTGATTTGAGCCATAACCAGCCTCTCAGAGTGTTTACTCTGACTGTTACAGGGTGGTAGTCATTGTGACAAGAAGCCTCAGAGTTCTTAAGGAACAGGAAGTATGGTGGTCAGCTTGTGACGTGGGGATTAGACACTGGGACAAGGAGAGGTTGAAAAGAAGGAGAGAGAGAGAGAGAGGGATGAGGAAAGGCAGAGGGACAGAAAGAGAAAGAGGGTGAGAGAGAGTGAGGGTAGCCAGAACATCTCTCTCTCTCACCTTCCCCATTTTTCTCTCTCTCCTTCCCCCTCCTCCTCTCCCTCCATCTCTCTCTCTCCTATACTGGCCAGTAAGTCTCTCTCTCGGTGCTGATAATAATTGGCAGAATGCTGACCTCAGTATTTCTGGTTTCCGTTCCAGCTCTAGAACCAATTTGCTCTCTTAATCTAATCATTCACACAATTATTTAACTTTTCTCCCATTATCCTTTTTCTTCACATTCTCTCTCTCTCTCTCTCTCTCTCTCTCTCTCTCTCTCTCTCTCTCTCTCGTCTCTCTCTTTATCTCTCTCTCTCTCTCTCTCTCTCTCCCTTTCCTTCCTTTCTCTACCTCTCTCTCTCTTGCTCTCTCTTTCCCTCCTTCCCAGCTGAGGCTGGACGGAGAGAGAGTGAGAAAAAGAAAACAAAGGAGGAAATAGAAAATGTGCTGAGTCATGATTAGGGAGAGAGTCATTTTTATTCAGGCTGATATCAAAGGATGTGTTCCAAATGGCACCCATTCCCTACATATGGCACAACTGTTGACCAGTACCCTCTGGACCGTGGGTTAAAACTAGTG
>NW_024609788.1:275000-282500 GCF_018296145.1 Oncorhynchus tshawytscha
AACTCAGTACTACAGACTAACTCAGCATCATGTCAGCAACACAGACTAACTCAGCATCATGTCAGAAACACAGACTAACTCAGCACCATGTCAGAAACACAGACTAACTCAGCACTATGTCAGAACCACAGACTAACTCAGCACCACAGACTAACTCAGCAACACAGACTAACTCAGCATCATGTCAGAAACACAGACTAACTCAGCATCATGTCAGAACCACAGACAAACTCAGCATCATGTCAGAAACACAGACTAACTCAGCATCATGTCAGAAACACAGACTAACTCAGCATCATGTCAGAAACACAGACTAACTCAGCACCATGTCAGAAACACAGACTAACTCAGCACCATGTCAGAAACACAGACTAACTCAGCACCATGTCAGAACCACAGACTAACTCAGCACCACAGACTAACTCAGCAACACAGACTAACTCAGCATCATGTCAGAAACACAGACTAACTCAGCATCATGTCAGAACCACAGACAAACTCAGCATCATGTCAGAAACACAGACTAACTCAGCATCATGTCAGAAACACAGACTAACTCAGCATCATGTCAGAAACACAGACTAACTCAGCACCATGTCAGAAACACAGACTAACTCAGCACCATGTCAGAAACACAGACTAACTCAGCACCATGTCAGAAACACAGACTAACTCAGCACCATGTCAGAAACACAGACTAACTCAGCACCATGTCAGAACCACAGACTAACTTGGCATTACAGACTAACTCAGCACCATGTCAGAAACACAGACTAACTCAGCACCATGTCAGAACCACAGACTAAATCAGCACCATGTCAGAACCACAGACTAACTCAGCACCATGTCAGAACCACAGACTAACTCAGCACCATGTCAGAACCACAGACTAACTCAGCACCACAGACTAACTCAGCAACACAGACTAACTCAGCATCATGTCAGAAACACAGACTAACTCAGCATCATGTCAGAACCACAGACAAACTCAGCATCATGTCAGAAACACAGACTAACTCAGCATCATGTCAGAAACACAGACTAACTCAGCATCATGTCAGAAACACAGACTAACTCAGCACCATGTCAGAAACACAGACTAACTCAGCACCATGTCAGAAACACAGACTAACTCAGCACCATGTCAGAAACACAGACTAACTCAGCACCATGTCAGAAACACAGACTAACTCAGCACCATGTCAGAACCACAGACTAACTTGGCATCACAGACTAACTCAGCACCATGTCAGAAACACAGACTAACTCAGCACCATGTCAGAACCACAGACTAAATCAGCACCATGTCAGAACCACAGACTAACTCAGCACCATGTCAGAACCACAGACTAACTCAGCACCATGTCAGAACCACAGACTAACTCAGCACCACAGACTAACTCAGCACCACAGACTAACTCAGCACCACAGACTAACTCAGCATCATGTCAGAAACACAGACTAACTCAGCACCATGTCAGAACCACAGACTAACTCAGCATCATGTCAGAAACACAGACTAACTCAGCACCATGTCAGAACCACAGACTAACTCAGCACCACAGACTAACTCAGCATCATGTCAGAAACACAGACTCTCAGCACCATGTCAGAACCACAGACTAACTCAGCATCATGTCAGAAACACAGACTAACTCAGCACCATGTCAGAACCACAGACTAACTCAGCACCACAGACTAACTCAGCACCACAGACTAACTCAGCACCACAGACTAACTCAGCATCATGTCAGAAACACAGACTAACTCAGCACCATGTCAGAACCACAGACTAACTCAGCACCATGTCAGAACCACAGACTAACTCAGCACCATGTCAGAACCACAGACTAACTCAGCACCACAGACTAACTCAGCACCACAGACTAACTCAGCATCATGTCAGAACCACAGACTAACTCAGCACCATGTCAGAACCACAGACTAACTCAGCATCATGTTAGAAACACAGACTAACTCAGCATCATGTCAGAACCACAGACTAACTCAGCATCATGTCAGAACCACAGACTAACTCAGCATCATGTTAGAACCACAGACTAACTCAGCACCACAGACTAACTCAGCACCACAGACTAACTCAGCATCATGTCAGAACCACAGACTAACTCAGCACCATGTCAGAACCACAGACTAACTCAGCATCATGTTAGAACCACAGACTAACTCAGCACCATGTCAGAACCACAGACTAACTCAGCACCACAGACTAACTCAGCACCACAGACTAACTCAGCATCATGTCAGAACCACAGACTAACTCAGCACCACAGACTAACTCAGCACCACAGACTAACTCAGCATCATGTCAGAAACACAGACTAACTCAGCATCATGTCAGAACCACAGACAAACTCAGCATCATGTCAGAAACACAGACTAACTCAGCATCATGTCAGAAACACAGACTAACTCAGCATCATGTCAGAAACACAGACTAACTCAGCACCATGTCAGAAACACAGAAACACAGACTAACTCAGCATCATGTCAGAAACACAGACTAACTCAGCATCATGTCAGAAACACAGACTAACTCAGCATCATGTCAGAAACACAGACTAACTCAGCATCATGTCAGAAACACAGACTAACTCAGCATCATGTCAGAAACACAGACTAACTCAGCACCATGTCAGAAGCTAAGCGCTGGTTGGCTGGTTGGTCAATCGCCAGCCTCGTTGTGGTGCTGTGGCAGGTAACCCCACAGAGAGAGACGTCAGCTGAAATAAGGCCTGTTAGAGAGATGGATTTATTTACAAAGGTACACAGAACATCACCTCCCTGGTGGGAACCCACCCTGCTACCCAGTCTGAGGTTACCACAGCTCCTCCCTGGTGGGAACCCACCCTGCTACCCAGTCTGAGGTTACCACAGCTCCTCCCTGGTGGGAACTCACCCTGCTACCCAGTCTGAGGTTACCACAGCACCTCCCTGGTGGGAACCCACCCTGCTACCCAGTCTGAGGTTACCACAGCACCTCCCTGGTGGGAACCCACCCTGCTACCCAGTCTGAGGTTACCACAGCTCCTCCCTGGTGGGAACCCACCCTGCTACCCAGTCTGAGGTTACCACAGCTCCTCCCTGGTGGGAACCCACCCTGCTACCCAGTCTGAGGTTACCACAGCACCTCCCTGGTGGGAACCCACCCTGCTACCCAGTCTGAGGTTACCACAGCTCCTCCCTGGTGGGAACCCACCCTGCTACCCAGTCTGAGGTTACCACAGCACCTCCCTGGTGGGAACCCACCCTGCTACCCAGTCTGAGGTTACCACAGCACCTCCCTGGTGGGAACCCACCCTGCTACCCAGTCTGAGGTTACCACAGCACCTCCCTGGTGGGAACCCACCCTGCTACCCAGTCTGAGGTTACCACAGCACCTCCCTGGTGGGAACCCACCCTGCTACCCAGTCGGAGGTTACCATAGCCCCTCCCTGGTGGGAACCCATCCTGCTACCCAGTCTGAGGTTACCACAGCTCCTCCCTGGTGGGAACCCACCCTGCTACCCAGTCTGAGGTTACCACAGCACCTCCATGGTGGGAACCCACCCTGCTACCCAGTCTGAGGTTACCACAGCACCTCCCTGGTGGGAACCCACCCTGCTACCCAGTCTGAGGTTACCACAGCACCTCCCTGGTGGGAACCCACCCTGCTACCCAGTCTGAGGATACCACAGCTCCTCCCTGGTGGGAACCCATCCTGCTACCCAGTCTGAGGTTACCACAGCTCCTCCCTGGTGGGAACGCATCCTGCTACCCAGTCTGAGGTTACCACAGCACCTCCATGGTGGGAACCCACCCTGCTACCCAGTCTGAGGTTACCACAGCTAGCACAGCGCAGCCAGACTCTGTTTTGAATCTGTCCCAACAGACTAGACTAGCAAACAGGGCGGTATGGAGGGATGTGGCAGGGTCATTGGCCTGCTGTATGGGATGAGATGCTGTGTGTGTATGATGGGACATTACATACTGGAGACTGACCAACAGACTGGGTCAGACGTCAGTTAGAGAACAGGGTTGCCTGTGGGACACCAGGCAGACCTCTTTGGACCGCGGCACACAGTAGGAGCGTCATTATTTATTTTCCTCTCTCTCTCTCTCTCTCTCTCTCTCTCTCTCTCTCTCTCTCTCTCTCTCTCTCTCTCTTCTCTCTCTCTCTCTCTCTCTCTCTCTCTCTCTCTCTCTCTCTCTCTCTCTCTCTCTCTGACATGTGTGGATGGAGCCCCAGAGGAGAACCTAAAAATACCCCGTCACTTGATCAACGTCTGCCCCAGGAAGGAGCTCTCTGCCTGGCCGCTCTGCTCTCCTCAGCCCCCTCTTCAAGTCAACCATCACCATCACGTCACTCCAGCCACAGCCCATTACCCACTCACACACTGACACATTCTCATTTACACACACCTCCGACGGCCAGGCAAGGAGTTTGTGTGTGTGGCCGTCAAACTGACACACACACACACACACACACACACACACACACACACACACACACACACACACACACACACACACACACACACACACACACACACACACACACACACACACACACACACACACACACACACACACACACACACACACACAATGACAAAGCATGCAAACACACACTGAAATGCTACAAGACACAGTGCACAAGGCAGAGACTGAAGGATAATCCTACTAAATACCATACAGTCAAATACCTTGATATCACACAGAATGAAACACACACCCCGCTGACACTGATTACTACCCTGATCTACAGTTAACACACACCCTGATCTACAGTTAACACACACCCTGATCTATAGTTAACACACACCCTGATCTACAGTTAACACACACCCTGATCTACAGTTAACACACACCCTGATCTACAGTTAACACACACCCTGATCTACAGTTAACACACACCCTGATCTACAGTTAACACACACACCCTGATCTACAGTTAACACACACACCCTGATCTACAGTTAACACAAGCACCCTGCTGTACAGTTAACACACACACCCTGATCTACAGTTAACACAAGCACCCTACTGTACAGTTAACACACACACCCTGATCTACAGTTAACACAACACCCTACTGTACAGTTAACACACACCCTGATCTACAGTTAACACAAGCACCCTACTGTACAGTTAACACACACCCTGATCTACAGTTAACACACACCCTGATCTACAGTTAACACACACCCTGATCTACAGTTAACACACACCCTGATCTACAGTTAACACACACCCTGATCTACAGTTAACACACACCCTGATCTACAGTTAACACACACACCCTGATCTACAGTTAACACACACACCCTGATCTACAGTTACACACACACCCTGATCCAGTTAACACACACACCCTGATCTACAGTTAACACACACCCTGATCTACAGTTAACACACACCCTGATCTACAGTTAACACACACCCTGATCTACAGTTAACACACACACCCTGATGTACAGTTAACACACACACCCTGATCTACAGTTAACACACACCCTGATGTACAGTTAACACACACACCCTGTTCTACAGTTAACACACACCCTGATCTACAGTTAACACACACCCTGATCTACAGTTTACACACACACACCCTGATCTACAGTTAACACACACACCCTGATCTACAGTTAACACACACACCCTGATCTACAGTTAACACACACACCCTGCTCTACAGTTAACACACACCCTGATCTACAGTTAACACACACCCTGATCTACAGTTAACACACACCCTGATCTACAGTTAACACAAACCCTGATCTACAGTTAACACACACACCCTGATCTACAGTTAACACACACCCTGATCTACAGTTAACACACACCCTGATCTACAGTTAACACACACACCCTGATCTACAGTTAACACACACCCTGATCTACAGTTAACACACACCCTGATCTACAGTTAACACACACACCCTGATCTACAGTTAACACACACACCCTGATCTACAGTTACACACACACCCTGATCTACAGTTAACACACACACCCTGATCTACAGTTAACACACACACCCTGATCTACAGTTAACACACACCCTGATCTACAGTTACACACACACACCCTGATCTACAGTTAACACACACACCCTGATCTACAGTTAACACACACCCTGATCTACAGTTAACACACACACCCTGATCTACAGTTAACACACACACCCTGCTGTACAGTTAACACACACCCTGATCTACAGTTAACACACACACCCTGATCTACAGTTAACACACACCCTGATCTACAGTTAACACACACCCTGATCTACAGTTAACACACACACCCTGATCTACAGTTAACACACACCCTGATCTACAGTTACACACACACCCTGATCTACAGTTAACACACACCCTGATCTACAGTTTACACACACCCTGATCTACAGTTAACACACACCCTGATCTACAGTTAACACACACACCCTGATCTACAGTTAACACACACACCCTGATCTACAGTTAACACACACCCTGATCTACAGTTAACACACACACCCTGATGTTAACATGGGAAAAGGCAGGAAATCTCTACTGTGATCCATCAGAGGAAGACAGAACATTATGATGCTTTGATTAGGAGGAAAGGAGAGAGGGAGGGAGGAAAGGAGAGAGGGAGGGGGGAAAGGAGAGAGGGAGGGAGGAAAGGAGAGAGGCAGGGAGGAAAAGAGAGGGGGAGGGAGGAAAGGAGAGAGGGAGGGAGGAAAGGAGAGAGGCAGGGAGGAAAGGAGAAGGAGGGGAGGGAGGGGGAGGGGAGGGAGAGAAGGGAGGAAAGGAGAGAGGGAGGGAGGAAAAAGAGGGGAGGGAGGAAAAGGAGGGAGGAAAGGGAGGAGGGAGGAGAGGGGGAGGGAGGAAAGGAGAGAGGGAGGGAGGAAAGGAGAATGGCAGGGAGGAAAAGAGAGGGGGAGGGAGGAAAGGAGAGAGGGAGGGAGGAAAGGAGAGAGGCAGGGAGGAAAAGAGAGGGGGAGGGAGGAAAGGAGAGGGAGGGAGGGAGGGAGAGGCAGGGAAGAAAGAGAGGGGTTGGGAGGAAAGGAGAGAGGGAGGGAAGAAAAGAGAGAGGGGAGGGAGGAAAGAGAGAGGGAGGGAGGAAAGGAGAGAGGGAGGGAGGAGGGAGAGATGGAGGGAGAAAAGAGAGGGGGAGGGAGGAAAGGAGAGAGGGAGGGAGGAAAGGAGAGATGGAGGGGGAGGAGGAAAGGGAGAGATGGAGGGAGGAAAGGAGAGGGGGAGGGAGGAAAGGAGAGGGGGAGGGAGGAAAGGAGAAGAAGTGGGGTAAAACCACACAAACCATCCCACACCTAGACACACACACACACACTCGGAGTAGACAGAAAAGCCTCTGTGTTGTCAGAAACACTCCTTTGGTACTGAGGTGTCATAAATATTTCACATATGTGGAAGGAGGAGGAGGGATAGTGTTGAGATGTGATTAATGGACTGTATTATACATGAATATAATGGACTGGCTTAATAC
>NW_024609788.1:292500-335000 GCF_018296145.1 Oncorhynchus tshawytscha
TCTATCCCTTTCTCCTCTCCTCTTCCCTATCCCTCTCTCCTCTCCTCGGTTCCCTCTCTCCTCTCCTCTTCCCTATCCTCTCCTCTCCTCTCCTCTCCTCTCCTCTCCTCCTCTCCTCTCCTCTCCTCTCCTCTCCTCTCTCTCCCTCCTCTCCTCTCCCTCCTCTCCCTCTCTCCTCTCCTCTCCTCCCTCTCTCTCTCCTCTCCTCTTCCCTATCCCTCTCTCCTCTCCTCTCTTCTATCCATCTCACCTCTCTTCTATCCCTCTCTCCTCTCCTCCCTCTCTCCTCTCCTCTATCCCTCTCTCCTCTCCTCTACCACTCTCTCCTCTCCTCTATCCCCTCTCCTCTCCTCTATCCCTCTCTCCTCTCCTCTATCCCTCTCCTCTCCTCTATCCCTCTCTCCTCTCCTCTATCCCTCTCCTCTTATTTCCTGTCCTCTCCATTCACATCTCTACTATTTCCCCCGTCTTCTCCTTTCCTCTGCTACAGTTCCCCTCCTATCTCTATCTCCCTCTGTTCTTTCTGCTTTTCCTCTAGTCTTCTCCCACCTCTATCCCCCTCCATATGTAACCTCTTTAAGTTACGCCTACAAACAAATTACGGATGATGAAATCAGGTTTACAATCTTCCCAGTCCCCATATTACTGTCACTTCCTATTCTGTCACCCAGCATATAGATTCCAGAGAAAGCAGACTGTAATGGCAGCTATCCTTAAGCTTTCGAAGCCACGATGAGTGTCTAGTTCCCAGTCATGTGACAGGGGCCACCCAGGTCACGTGACGAGGGAGTGTTGAATGTTTCGTACCTGTTGTTTGAGCTGTTGTACCAGGCTGTCCTTCTCTCTCTTCAGCATGGCCACCTCGTCCTGCGTCTTCTTCTTCTTGGACGAGGACAGCTCCAGCAGGGCGATGTTGGCATCCTTCTCACTGATGGCTGCTAACAGCGCCTCCTGTCTGTCAAGGACACACATTACAACACACTGTTAGGATTCAGAGAGTTATTAGACAACACATGTAGGATGTATTCAGTCAGGAAATACAAGGTGGAGTTTTAAAGCCAGGATATACAAAGTGGGATGTATGGAATTCATTGATTGGAATATACTGATTTTCTTAAAAAGGTGAAATAGATTGAAGTTAGCCTGGTGCAATTTGGCATGACAATGACCATAGGAGTAAACAAGACAACACAAAGAGAGGACCAGGCTAAGAGTCAAGTGAGAGGTGACATAAATATCTTCATTGACTTTATTGAGGCTTCATTGAGTCCTGCCAAGCTAATATGAACACTGGTTCCCTACAGAGAGAACGATGGTTCCACGGCTCTGTGACGTCATAAAAGGCTTTATGATGTCAGATTATTCTGTTTAAACACTGTATTCCCTACAAAGAGAACAATCAAAGACGTTTAAACACTGTGTTCCCTACAGAGAGAACAATCAAAGACGTTTAAACACTGTATTCCCTACAGAGAGAACAATCAAAGACGTTTAAACACTGTGTTCCCTACAGAGAGAACAATCAAAGACGTTTAAACACTGTATTCCCTACAGAGAGAACAATCAAAGACGTTTAAACACTGTATTCCCTATTGGGCCGTTTCTGGAAACCTCCGTCCGCGATCAAACCTTATAAACCTCAGTGGCCGTGTTTCAGTTAGTGTAGTAGGTAAAAGGTGCTATTGATGCCCTGTGTGTGTGTGTGTGTGTGTGTGTGTGTGTGTGTGTGTGTGTGGGGGGTGATGTGGTGCCCATTCCCTGCCACCCTCAGGGCCTGAGTGTGTGTTTTGCCAAGGGCCGAGGAAGGGAGGGGGAGGGGACTTCACAGGGCTAGGGGCCAGAGGCTAGCTAGGGGGTAGGGAATAGGTGTTAGGGGGTAGGAAAGGGCAAGGGAGAAGTGGGAAAGGGGTAGGGGGCTAGGGTAGTGGGTAGAAGGAATGAGCTATAGGGTTAGGGTAGGGGTAGAGGGAATGAGATATAGGGTAGGGAGTAGAGGTAGAGGGAATGACATATAGGGTTAGGGTAGGGGTAGAGGGAATGAGATATAGGGTAGGGAGTAGGGGTAGGGGGAATGAGATATAGGGTAGGGAGTAGAGGTAGAGGGAATGAGATATAGGGTAGGGAGTAGAGGTAGAGGGAATGACATATAGGGTTAGGGTAGGGGTAGGGGGGGAATGAGCTATAGGGTAGGGAGTCGAAGGTAGAGGGAATGAGATATAGGGTTAGGGTAGGGGTAGAGGGAATGAGATGAGATATAGGGTAGGGAGTAGAGGTAGAGGGAATGAGATATAGAGTTAGGGTGGGGGGATGAGATATAGGGTTAGGGTGGGGGAATGAGATATAGGGTTAGGGTAGGGGTAGAGGGAATGAGATATAGGGTTAGGGTAGGGGTAGAGGGAATGAGCTATAGGGTAGAGGAAATGAGATATAGGGTAGGGAGTAGAGGTAGAGGGAATGATATATAGGGTTAGGGTAGAGGTAGAGGGAATGAGATATAGGGTTAGGGTAGAGGTAGAGGGAATGAGATATAGGGTTAGGGTAGAGGTAGAGGGGATGAGATATAGGGTAGGGAGTAGAGGTAGAGGGAATGAGATATAGGGTTAGAGTAGGGGTAGAGGGAATGAGATATAGGGTAGAGGGAATGAGATATAGGGTAGGGAGTAGGGGTAGAGGGAATGAGATATAAGGTTAGGGTAGAGGGAATGAGATATAGGGTTAGGGTAGGGGTAGAGGGAATGAGATATAGGGTAGGGATTAGAGGTAGAGGGAATGAGATATAGGTTTAGGGTAGGGGTAGAGGGAATGAGATATAGGGTAGGGAGTAGAGGTAGAGGGAATGAGATATAGGGTTAGGGTAGGGGTAGAGGGAATGAGATATAGGGTTAGGGTAGGGATAGAGGGAATGAGCTATAGGGTTAGGGTAGGGGGAATGAGATATAGGGTTAGGGTAGAGGGAATTATATATAGGGTTAGGGTAGAGGGAATGAGATATAGGGTTAGGGTGGAGGGGGAGGGAATGAGCTAGTGATCTCTCCCTCTACCCCCCCTCTCTCCCCCCCCTCTCTCTCTCTCCCCCTTCCCTCTCTTTCTCTCTCCCCCTCCTTCTCTGTCTCTCTCTCGCCCCTCCCTCTCTTTCTCTCTCCCCCTCCTTCTCTGTCTGTCTCTCTCCCCCTCCTTCTCTGTCTGTCTCTCTCCCCCTCCCTCTCTTTCTCTCTCCCCCTCCTTCTCTGTCTGTCTCTCTCGCCCCCCTCCCTCTCTTTCTCTCTCCCCCTCCTTCTCTGTCTGTCTCTCTCCCCCTCCTTCTCTGTCTGTCTCTCTCCCCCTCCCTCTCTTCTCTCTCTCCCCCTCCCTCTCTTTCTCTCTCTCCCCCTCTCTCTCTCTCCTCTCTCTCTCTCCCCCTTCCCTCTCTGTCTCTCTCTATCACAACTCAGTCTATGGAAGTCATCAGTGTTAACCCCACCAGTCAGACCTCTGTGTTAATCAGCACAGCTTTGTGTTTCCATCCCCTGTGCCAGGGGAAGGGTAGAGGTCCTACTTTACCAGGCCTGGTGCCAACTTCACCCTTCCCTACGCCCCTTCTCTCTCTCTCTCTCTGTATCTAACTCTCTCTCTCTCTCTCTGTATCTAACTCTCTCTCTCTCTCTCTGTATCTAACTCTCTCTCTCTCTGTATCTAACTCTCTGTATCTAACTCTCTCTCTGTATCTAACTCTCTCTCTGTATCTCTCTCTCTCTCTGTATCTCTCTCTCTCTCTGTATCTCTCTCTCTGTATCTATCTCTCTCTCTCTCGCTCTCTGTATCTCTCTCTCTCTCTGTATCTCTCTCTCTCTCTGTATCTCTCTCTCTGTATCTATCACTCTCTCTCTCTGTATCTCTCTCTCTCTCTGTATCTAACTCTCTCTCTCTCTGTATCTAACTCTCTGTATCTAACTCTCTGTATCTAACTCTCTGTATCTAACTCTCTGTATCTAACTCTCTGTATCTAACACTCTCAATTCATATCAATTCAATTTAAGGGCTTTATTGACATGGGAAACATGTGTTAACATTGCCAAAGCAAGTAAAGTAGATAATAAACACAAGTGAAATAAACAATAAAAATGAACAGTAAACATTACACTCACAGAAGTTCCAAAAGAATAAAGACATTTCAAATGTCATATTATATATATACAGTGTAACAATGTACAAATGGTTAAAGTACAAAAGGGAAAATAAATAAACATAAATATGGGTTGTATTTACAATGGTGTTTGTGGTATTTCACCCAGTAGATATGGGAGTTTAACAAAATCGGGTTTGTTTTTTAATTCGTTGTGGATCTCTCTGTCTATCTAACTCTCTACCACCCTTTCTCTCACTCACATCCAGGACACTGAAGAATCCTCTGACCCAAATCTGTCCAGAAAATAGTGACATCAGATCACTAGGGAAACCCGTACCATCTGCACACACACACACACGCACGCACGCACGCACGCACGCACGCACGCACGCACGCACGCACGCACACACACACACACACACACACACACACACACACACACACACACACACACACACACACACACACACACACACACACCTTGAGATATACAGTATGCCTTACACACCACTCAGTCCCACAGAGACAGCTCCATCTTTCAGTGAGAGTGCTTGACAGGAAAAGCTCCAAAAAACAAGGCAGAGAAATGAACAAAACCTTGAACTTCCTCCTTCCTACTTCCTACTTCCTACTTCCTACTTCCTAGCTCCTATAGCCACATTAACTCGTACAGTAAATCCCCATACAGAGTGTATAGGGCACTATACAGGGAATAGTATGCCATTTGGCACGCAATCCTATATCTGGAGGTGTGACTTGTTTTAGCTCTGTTTCAGGTTAAAGGTTAGGACCTTTAGTCTCAGTCCAGCCTGCTGAGGACAGACAGCATTAGGACCTTTAGTCTCAGTCCAGCCTGCTGAGGACAGACAGCATTAGGACCTTTAGTCTCAGTCCAGCCTGCTGAGGACAGACAGCATTAGGACCTTTAGTCTCAGTCCAGCCTGCTGCGGACAGACAGCATTAGGACCTTTAGTCTCAGTCCAGCCTGCTGCAGACAGACAGCATTAGGACCTTTAGTCTCAGTCCAGCCTGCTGCGGACAGACAGCATTCAGAGGTTAGGACCTTTAGTCTCAGTCCAGCCTGCTGCAGACAGACAGCATTAGGACCTTTAGTCTCAGTCCAGCCTGCTGCAGACAGACAGCATTAGGACCTTTAGTCTCAGTCCAGCCTGCTGCAGACAGACAGCATTCAGAGGTTAGGACCTTTAGTCTCAGTCCAGCCTGCTGCGGACAGACAGCATTAGGACCTTTAGTCTCAGTCCAGCCTGCTGCGGACAGACAGCATTAGGACCTTTAGTCTCAGTCCAGCCTGCTGCAGACAGACAGCATTAGGACCTTTAGTCTCAGTCCAGCCTGCTGCAGACAGACAGCATTAGGACCTTTAGTCTCAGTCCAGCCTGCTGCAGACAGACAGCATTCAGAGGTTAGGACCTTTAGTCTCAGTCCAGCCTGCTGCAGACAGACAGCATTAGGACCTTTAGTCTCAGTCCAGCCTGCTGCAGACAGACAGCATTAGGACCTTTAGTCTCAGTCCAGCCTGCTGCAGACAGACAGCATTCAGAGGTTAGGACCTTTAGTCTCAGTCCAGCCTGCTGCGGACAGACAGCATTAGGACCTTTAGTCTCAGTCCAGCCTGCTGCAGACAGACAGCATTAGGACCTTTAGTCTCAGTCCAGCCTGCTGCAGACAGACAGCATTCAGAGGTTAGGACCTTTAGTCTCAGTCCAGCCTGCTGCAGACAGACAGCATTAGGACCTTTAGTCTCAGTCCAGCCTGCTGCGGACAGACAGCATTAGGACCTTTAGTCTCAGTCCAGCCTGCTGCGGACAGACAGCATTCAGAGCATTGAGCCAAAGCTCACCACCCCTCACACACACACACACACACACACACACACACACACACACACACACACACACACACACACACACACACACACACACACACAAACATATAGAGGTACAAAGCCCTGCACACACACACAAACGTATAGAGGTACAAAGACCTGCATACACACACACACACACACACAGAGGCTGTCGTACGTGGAGAAACACAGCCAAGGTTATTCTGTATGGTTTTTAATGCTGTATAAACACTGACATAGAGGGCTGTACAGAGCACCCATTCTACTCCTCCACCTGGTTCCCCCAGCCTCCTAGTACCATTACACTGAGCAGGATTCATCACTAACCTGTTGGAGTCCTTTTGACCATCAGATCAAACATCATATGTATACTCACTCACACACCCATTAAGATACAGTCAAAAATACACTTAAACACACACATACTGTACCAGAACACACCAGAACACTTCAGAACACACCAGAACACACCAGAACATACCAGAACACACCAGAACACTTCAGAACACACCAGAACACACCAGAACATACCAGAACACACAGAACACTTCAGAACACACCAGAACACACCAGAACATACCAGAACATACCAGAACACACCAGAACACACCAGAACACACCAGAACACTTCAGAACATACCAGAACACACCAGAACATACCAGAACACACCAGAACACACCAGAACATACCAGAACACTTCAGAACATACCAGAACACACCAGAACACACCAGAACATACCAGAACACTTCAGAACATACCAGAACACTTCAGAACATACCAGAACACACCAGAACATACCAGAACACTTCAGAACACACCAGAACATACCAGAACACACCAGAACATACCAGAACATACCAGAACACTTCAGAACACTTCAGAACACCAGAACATACCAGAACACTTCAGAACACACCAGAACATACCAGAACACACCAGAACATACCAGAACACACCAGAACATACCAGAACACACCAGAACATACCAGAACACACCAGAACATACCAGAACATACCAGAACACACCAGAACATACCAGAACACTTCAGAACACACCAGAACATACCAGAACATACCAGAACACACCAGAACACACCAGAACACACCAGAACATACCAGAACACACCAGAACACACCAGAACATACCAGAACACACCAGAACACACCAGTACCTACCAGAACATACAGGAACACACCAGAACATAGGTACATAGATAAATACATTCAGTGACCAACTCCCGGTTCCCAAGACATGAATCTCCTGTGCGCATGGTTACACACACACACACAACGGCACACACACACACACACACAACGGCAACCATGGCTTCTAACCAGCTCTGATAAATGACCACTGGTGATGGACCAACGCTTGAAGTCTGAACATCGTTCAATATACTGTCCACCTGGTCTGAACACTGGTTAATGTCAGGCACATCATTCAATATACTGTCCACCTGGTCTGAATACTGGTTAATGTCAGGCACATCATTCAATATACTGTCCACCTGGTCTGAATACTGGTTAATGTCAGGTACATCGTTCAATATACTGTCCACCTGGTCTGAATACTGGTTAATGTCAGGCACATCATTCAATATACTGTCCACCTGGTCTGAATACTGGTTAATGTCAGGCACATCATTCAATATACTGTCCACCTGGTCTGAATACTGGTTAATGTCAGGCACATCATTCAATATACTGTCCACCTGGTCTGAATACTGGTTAATGTCAGGCACATCGTTCAATATACTGTCCACCTGGTCTGAATACTGGTTAATGTCAGGTACATCGTTCAATATACTGTCCACCTGGTCTGAATACTGGTTAATGTCAGGTACATCGTTCAATATACTGTCCACCTGGTCTGAATACTGGTTAATGTCAGGTACATCGTTCAATATACTGTCCACCTGGTCTGAACACTGGTTAATGTCAGGTACATCGTTCAATATACTGTCCACCTGGTCTGAATACTGGTTAATGTCAGGTACATAAACTCTGACTGACCACAGAGCACACACAGTAATACGTAAACACACACACACACACACACACACAACACACACACTCAATACGTAAACACACACACACACACACACACACACTAATACGTACACACACACACACACACACACACTAACACACACAAACACACACACACACACACACACACACACACACACACACACACACACACACACACACACACACACACACACACACACACACTACACACTAATACGTAAACACACACACACACACACACACACTAATACGTAACACACACACACACACACACACACACACACACACACACAGCCTTCTACCCAGAGTTGACAGGGTTTACAGCAAGCAGGGAAACCTAATCCAGTTAGCTTCCTGTGTTGTTTAAAGGGGATAATATATAAATAGTAGCCGATGCAGCCAGTGTGTGTGTGTGTGTGTGTGTGTGTTTACGTATTACTGTGTGTGTGTGTGTGTTTACATATTACTGTGTGTGTGTGTGTGTGTGTGTGTGTGTGTGTTGTGTGTGTGTGTGTGTGTGTGTGTGTGTGTGTGTGTGTGTGTGTGTTGTATTGTGTGTGTGTGTGTGTGTGTGTGTGTGTGTGTGTGTGTGTGTGTGTGTGTGTGCAGGGAGAAAGAGGGACATTAGGCTGCTTTAGGAAAAGCCGCCAGGCTGCATGTTTCACCACAGAATCCCATCTCACTGGGGAAGTGTGTTTGTGTGACGCAGCCCAGACTAAGTTAGTCTACATGGGCCTCACAGCTAACCACTGAACAACGAACTGCTGCATGGAGCAAACCAACAGAAGGGAAATAGAGAGAGGTATATCGTAGACACACACACACACACACACACACACACACACGAGCTCATCAAGGTTCTGAGGGCATCAGCGCTAGAATAACAGTCTCCCACATTTGTCAAGTTCAGGAAATGAGTTAGATACACAGCCAGATGAGAAGAGAAGAGAGGAGGAGGGAGAGAGGAGAGGAGGAGAGAGAGGAGAGAGGAGAGAGAGAGAGAAGAGAGAGAGAGAGGAGAGAGAGAAGAGAGGAGAGGAGAGAGAGAGAAGAGAGGAGGAGAGAGAGAAGAGAGGAGGAGGGAGAGAGAGAGGAGAGGAGGAGAGAGAGGAGAGAGAAGAGAGGAGAGAGAGGAGAGAGGAGGAGAGAGAGAAGAGAGGAGGAGGGAGAGCAGAGAGGAGAGGAGGAGAGAGAGGAGAGAGGAGGAGAGAGAGAAGAAGAGAGGAGGAGGGAGAGGAGAGAGGAGAGAGAGGAGAGAGAGAAGAGAGGAGAGAGGAGAGAGGAGGAGAGAGAGAAGAGAGGAGAGGAGGAGAGAAGAGACGAGAGGAGGAGAGAGAGAAGAGAGGAGAGAGAGGAGAGAGGAGGAGAGAGAGAAGAGAGGAGGAGGGAGAGCAGAGAGGGAGAGGAGAGAGAGAGAGGAGAGAGGAGGAGAGAGAGAAGAGAGGAGGAGGGAGAGGAGAGAGGAGAGGAGGAGAGAGAGGAGAGAGAGAAGAGAGGAGAGAGAGGAGAGAGGAGGAGAGAGAGAAGAGAGGAGAGGAGGAGAGAAGAGACGAGAGGAGGAGAGAGAGAAGTGAGGAGAGGAGGAGAGAGAGAAGAGAGAAGAGGAGGAGAGAGAGAGAGAGAGGAGAGGAGGAGAGAGAGAAGAGAGAGGAGGAGGAGAGAGAGAAGAGAAGAGAGGAGGAGAGAGAAGAGAGGAGAGGAGGAGAGAGAGAAGAGATGAGAGGAGGAGAGAGAGAAGAGAGAGAGGAGGAGAGAGAAGAGAGGAGAGGAGGAGAGAGAGAAGAGAGGAGAGGAGGAGAGAGAGAAGAGAGGAGAGGAGGAGAGAGAGAAGAGAGAGAGAGTAGGAGAGAGAGAAGAGAGGAGGAGAGAGAGAGAGAGAGAGAGAGGAGAGAGAGAGAAGAGATGAGAGGAGGAGAGAGAGAAGAGAGGAGAGGAGGAGAGAGAAGAGAGGAGGAGAGAAGAAAGAAAGGATGGATTCTATTTCCATCTCTGTCTGAGGTTTCTTTTCTATTCCAGTGTAACCCTGATGACCCACTATATTCTCCTGCTGCTCTGTGGTTCTCTACAGACTTCAGTAATGACCCACTATATTCTCCTGCTGCTCTGTGGTTCTCTACAGACTTCAGTAACCCTGACGACCCACTATATTCTCCTGCTGCTCTGTGGTTCTCTACAGACTTCAGTAACCCTGACGACCCACTATATTCTCCTGCTGCTCTGTGGTTCTCTACAGACTTCAGTAACCCTGACGACCCACTATATTCTCCTGCTGCTCTGTGGTTCTCTACAGACTTCAGTAACCCTGACGACCCACTATATTCTCCTGCTGCTCTGTGGTTCTCTACAGACTTCAGTAACCCTGACGACCCACTATATTCTCCTGCTGCTCTGTGGTTCTCTACAGACTTCAGTAACCCTGACGACCCACTATATTCTCCTGCTGCTCTGTGGTTCTCTACAGACTTCAGTAACCCTGACGACCCACTATATTCTCCTGCTGCTCTGTGGTTCTCTACAGACTTCAGTAACCCTGACGACCCACTATATTCTCCTGCTGCTCTGTGGTTCTCTACAGACTTCAGTAACCCTGACTGACCCACTGACGACCCACATTCTCCTGCTGCTCTGTGGTTCTCTACAGACTTCAGTAACCCTGACGACCCACTATATTCTCCTGCTGCTCTGTGGTTCTCTACAGACTTCAGTAACCCTGACGACCCACTATATTCTCCTGCTGCTCTGTGGTTCTCTACAGACTTCAGTAACCCTGACGACCCACTATATTCTCCTGCTGCTCTGTGGTTCTCTACAGACTTCAGTAACCCTGACGACCCACTATATTCTCCTGCTGCTCTGTGGTTCTCTACAGACTTCAGTCTGAGCCATCAGTGAAGTCCTTTGTGGTGACGAGGGGCACAAGGAGCGTTGCACAAAACAAAGTCATCAGCGATTGATCGTCTGTAACCAATCAGAGTAAGAAAGCCATGAACTCATTTTCAAACTGCCGCTTTACCCACGTGTTCTGAATCTGGCCCAACTCATCTGTTTCTGGACCAATCAGACGGCCCGGAATGTTTTCACGTTCAGTGAAGGCTCAGCGAGGTCCTGAGATCCAGACTCATTGAGGAGAAGAAACTAGCGTCTGTGGGCGTGGCCTAGAGTTCGGCCAGAGCAAGGTGTCTGGGTTGCCAGGCATCACCTCTTTACAATGTAAAGACCTGAGTCTTGGTAAAAACCACGAGATGCAATCAATTATCATTAGCGTTATGATGTCATCTAGGATGATCTAGGATGATGTCATGTAGGGCCCTATGAGGACTATGACCTATAGAATATGACCTTCAGAAACACAGACATTACCATCCTGCAAACAGTGAAACTCTGTGGTGTCAATGACAGTTCCATCCCTATGTGACCACTAGGGTCAACCTTTGAGGCCTCTCATTGGCCAGCACAGTTAGCCTGGAGGCCTGTCATTGGACAGAACAGGTAGCGATTGTTTAGGGGTGAAGGGTCAGGTAACTCCATCACCTGTGGTCATTGGTCTAATCAGTAGAAGGAAACAGACCACCAGTCAACATGAGTCATCATCACAGAGCCACAGACCCTGGACACAGCCTTAGGTATCTCTCTCTCTCTTCTCTTCCCTCCCTCTCTCTCTCTTCCTCTCTTCCCCTCCCTCTCTTCCCTCTCTCCCTCTCTCCCTATCTCCCTCTCTCCCTCCTCTCCCTCTCTTCCTCTTCCCTCTCTCCCTCTCTTCCTCCCCTCCCTCTCTCCCTCTCTCCCTCTCTTCCCTCTCTCCCTCTCTTCCTCTCTTCCCTCTCTCACCTCTCTTCCCTCTTCCCCTCTCTCTCTTCCCTCTCCCTCTCTTCCTCTCTCCCTCTCTCTCCCCTCCTTCCTTCCTCTTTCCCTCTCCCTCTCTTCCCTCTCTCCCTCTCTCCCTCTCTACCTCTCTCTCTCCCTCTCCCTCTCTCTCTCTCCCTCCTCTCTTCCTCTTTCCCTCTCTACCTCTCTTCCTCTCTCCCTCTCTTCCCCTCTCTTCCTCTCTCTCTTCCTCTTTCCCTCTCTTCTCTCTCTCCCTCTCTTCCCTCTTTCCTCTCTCCCCCTCTACCTCTCTCCCTCTCTTTACCTATCTTCCTCTCTCCCTCTCTCGTCTTTCTCTCTCATTGGCTCTATCATTGGGAGAAGGGGAGGAGCAACACAAACTGTCTTGGTTCGCTCTCTCTCCTCTCCTGTCTCGAGATAATGATGTGTTCTCTGGGAAGAGGAGGAACAGGGAAGGTGACAGATTTATGGAGTTCTGTGTGATGGCGTCCTTCCCAATCCAATTCCCATCCTGTCCTGCCAAACCACCCAGGGCAGGACACCCACTGCTCAGAATCCCAAGAATGTTCCAGCTTCCAGAGAAGAGGGAGGAGGAGTGACATAAAAACACTAGATATCACACGGATTCTGCCGTAGTGAGGACAGACAATCACAGAGTGCATGTGGTGGAGGGAGAGAAATGGTAAATGAAGGCAGATCTGAGGTTTGACTCAAAAAAGCACTTTGAATTCTACAGTCAACCAAACTGACCAAGCAGTGGTTTATGATGTCATCCGCCCTTCTTCTGGAGAACGAAAGAAGAAAATACAAATGAAACAGAGTGGGGGGGTGAAGAAGATGAGGAACAGGAAGTGGAGAAGGAGGTGAAGAAGATGAGGAACAGGAAGAGGAGAAGGAGGTGAAGAAGATGAGGAACAGGAAGAGGAGAAGGAGGTGAAGGAGGTAAAGAAGATGAGGAACAGGAAGAGGAGAAGGAGGTGAAGAAGAAGACTGAAGAATTATAGGAAGGGACTAAATAGAGAAGGAAAGACAAATAAGCCCACCTTTAAAGCAGTGGGGGGGGGGCAGTAAAGGGTGTGAGGGTTAAGGACAGGTCTAGTGGGAGGACAGTACAGGGTGTGAGGGTTAAGGACAAGTCTAGTGGGAGGACAGTACAGGGTGTGAGGTTTAAGGACAGGTCTAGAGGGAGGACAGTAAAGGGTGTGAGGGTTAAGGACAGGTCTGGTGGGAGGACAGTACAGGGTGTGAGGGTTAAGGACAGGTCTAGTGGGAGGACAGTACAGGGTGTGAGGGTTAAGGACAGGTCTAGTGGGGGACAGTAAAGGGTGTGAGGGTTGACAGGTCTAGTGGGAGGACAGTACAGGGTGTGAGGGTTAAGGACAGGTCTAGAGGGAGGACAGTAAAGGGTGTGAGGGTTAAGGACAGGTCGAGAGGGAGGACAGTAAAGGGTGTGAGGGTTAAGGACAGGTCTGGTGGGAGGACAGTACAGGGTGTGAGGGTTAAGGACAGGTCTAGTGGGAGGACAGTAAAGGGTGTGAGGGTTAAGGACAGGTCTGGTGGGAGGACAGTACAGGGTGTGAGGGTTATGCAAAGAGCCAGACAAACACACCCCTCAGCCCTGCTCTCAACTCACCCCCCCCCAAACACATTCTGCAACCCAAGACAGAGCTCAATACGAAGAATAACAAACACACACAATCACCCCCCTAAATACCAGTGTCACTCTCCCCCTCTCCTCTCCCATCTGTCTCTCCTATTTCTATACCTCCACTGATCCCCTGCCATCGCCCCCACTCTTCATCCATCTCTGTTTTAAATGGGGCATTATTTCATATGTTATGGCATGTCGTTTTAAATGGGGCATTATTCCCTAAGTTATGGCATGTCATTTTGAATGGGGCATTATTCCATATGTTATGGCATGTCATTTTAAATGGGGCATTATTCCCTAAGTTATGGCATGTCATTTTAAATGGGGCATTATTCCATATGTTATGGCATGTCATTTTAAATGGGGCATTATTCCCTAAGTTATGGCATGTCATTTTGAATGGGGCATTATTCCCTAAGTTATGGCATGTCATTTTGAATGGGGCATTATTCCATAAATTATGGCATGTCGGGACGGCAGTGTAGCCTAGTGGTTAGAGCATTGGACTAGTAACCGAAAGGTTGCAAGTTCAAATCCCTGAGCTGACAAGGTACAAAAATCTGTCGTTCTGCCATTGAACAGACAGTTAACCCACTGTTCCTAGGCCGTCATTGAAAATAAGAATTTGTTCTTAACTGACTTGCCTAGTAAAATAAAGGTTAAAAAAAAAAAAAAATGTCCTGACTCATTTCCAGTCTATTATCAGATGGAGGCTCCTACACTACACACTGATATAATACTACTACACTACACTGATATAATACTACTACATTACACACTGATATAATACTACTACATTACACACTGATATAATACTATTACAGTACACACTGATATAATACTACTACTACATTACACACTGATATAATACTATTACAGTACACACTGATATAATACTACTACTACATTACACACTGATATAATACTACTACAATTACACACTGATATAATACTACAACAATACACACTGATATAATACTACTACTACAATACACACTGATATAATACTACAACAATACAAACTGATATAATACTACTACAATACACACTGATATAATACTACTACAATACACACTGATATAATACGACTACTACAGTACACACTGATATAATACTATTACAGTACACACTGATATAATACTACTACTACATTACACACTGATATAATACGACTACTAAAACACACACTGATATAATACTACTACACTACACACTGATATAATACTACTACAATTCACACTGATATAATACTACTACACACTGATATAATACTACTACTACACACTGATATAATACTACTACACACTGATATAATACTACTACACACTGATATAATACTACTACAATACACACTGATATAATACTACTACACACTGATATAATACTACTACAATACACACTGATATAATACTACTACACTACACACTGATATAATACTACTACACTACACACTGATATAATACTACTACAATTCACACTGATATAATACTACTACACTACACACTGATATAATACTACTACACACTGATATAATACTACTACAATACACACTGATATAATACTACTACAATACACACTGATATAATACTACTACAGTACACACTGATACAATACTACTACAATACACACTGATATAATACTACTACAGCACACACTGATATAATGCTACTACAATACACACTGATATAATACTACTACAATACACACTGATATAATACTACTACAGTACACACTGATATAATACTACTACAATACACACTGATATAATACTACTGCAGTACACACTGATATAATACTACTACACTACACACTGATATAATACTACTACAGCACACACTGATATAATACTACTACTACAGTACACACTGGTATAATACTACTACTACAGTACACACTGGTATAATACTACTACTACAGTACACACTGATATAATACTACTACAATACACACTGATATAATACTACTACAATACACACTGAAATAGTACTACTACACTACACACTGATATAATACTACTACACTACACACTGATATAATACTACTACAATTCACACTGATATAATACTACTACAATACACACTGATATAATACTACTACAGCACACACTGATATAATACTACTACACACTGATATAA
Source organism: Oncorhynchus tshawytscha (assembly GCF_018296145.1). Taxonomy (NCBI): domain Eukaryota; kingdom Metazoa; phylum Chordata; class Actinopteri; order Salmoniformes; family Salmonidae; genus Oncorhynchus; species Oncorhynchus tshawytscha. Next base: position 308,117 of record NW_024609788.1, read on the forward strand.
TACTACTACAATACACACTGATATAATACTACTACAATACACACTGATATAATACTACTACACATACACACTGATATAATACTACTACACACTGATATAATACTACTACACACTGATATAATACTACTACAATACACACTGATATAATACTACTACAATACACACTGATATAATACTACTACACTACACACTGATATAATACTACTACAATACACACTGATATAATACTACTACACTACACACTGATATAATACTACTACACACTGATATAATACTACTACAATACACACTGATATAATACTACTACAGTACACACTGATATAATACTACTACAATACACACTGATATAATACTACTACAGCACACACTGATATAATACTACTACGATACACACTGATATAATACTACTACACACTGATATACATACTGATATAATACTACTACAGTACACACTGATATAATACTACTACAATACACACTGATATAATACTACTACAATACACACTGATATAATACTACTACACTACACACTGATATAATACTACTACACTACACACTGATATAATACTACTACACTACACACTGATATAATACTACTACAATACACACTGATATAATACTACTACAATACACACTGATATAATACTACTACAGTACACACTGATATAATACTATATAATACTACTACTACTGATATAATACACACTGATACACATATATAATACTACTACTACACACTGATATAATACTACTACACTACACACTGATATATATACTACTACTACACACTGATATAATACTACTACTACAGTACACACTGACATAATAATACTACTACAGTACACACTGATATAATACTACTACAATACACACTGATATAATACTACTACAGTACACACTGATATAATACTACTACAATACACACTGATATAATACTACTACAGTACACACTGATATAATACTAGATACAGTACACACTGATATAATACTACTACTACAATACACACTGATATAATAATACTACACTACACACTGATATAATACTACTACACTACACACTGGTATAATACTACTACACTACACACTGATCTAATACTACTACACACTGATATAATACTACTACACACTGATATAATACTACTACACACTGATATAATACTACTACTACACACTGATATAATACTACTACACTACACACTGATATAATACTACTACACACTGATATAATACTACTACACACTGATATAATACTACTACACACTGATATAATACTACTACACTACACACTGATATAATACTACTACACACTGATATAATACTACTACACACTGATATAATACTACTACACACTGATATAATACTACTACACACTGATATAATACTACTACACACTGATATAATACTACTACACTACACACTGATATAATACTACTACACACTGATATAATACTACTACACACTGTGGGCTTCATGTATGTTACATAAAATAATTTTCATAATGTTCTTTAGGAATGTAGTGAAGTAAAAGTTAAATTAAAAGTTGTCAAAAATATAAATAACAAAGTAAAGTACAGATACCACAAAAACAACTTCTTTACTTAAGTATTTTACACCACTGTGTGTGTGTGTGTGTGTGTGTGTGTGTGTGTGTGTGTGTGTGATCTACAGATGTGCTGCAGACAGATTCAGGGTCTCTTACTACAGTACGGCTCTAAAAACGGGGAGGGGGGTGGTATCTCTACACCTGGTCGGGGGTCCAGATGACCATAACAGTCCAACAATCGCACTTGTAATGTAATATTGTATTGCTATGTGCATGAAGTACATCAGGTGGAAATAAATGAGAAAAACACTCCTCTATTTTGAATGGGAACACTGTTCAGTAGGGTAAAGTAGTTCTTAATGGGTTTATTTGGAAGTGTGGCTTGTGGGTCCAGTGGACTTGCAGTGTCTAGTAAAGGAGTGGTGAGGTTCAATTCTCAACTTCTCAGTGTTTCATTGCACTCTGTCTGTCTGTCTGTTTGTCTGTCTGTCTATCTCTGTCTCTCTCTCTCTCTCATGTGGTCTCCTTTATAATGCCACCATTTCATATGTCGTGTCAGTCCTGGGGGTAAACTGGGAGAGATACCAGTGTCCTGGGGGTAAACTGGGAGAGATACCAGTGTCCTGGGTGTAAACTAGGAGAGATACTAGTGTCCTGGGGGTAAACTAGGAGAGATACCAGTGTCCTGGGGGTAAACTGGGAGAGATACCAGTGTCCCTGGGGGGTAAACTGTAAACTGGGAGAGATACCAGTGTCCTGGGGGTAAACTAGGAGAGATACCAGTGTCCTGGGGTAAACTAGGAGAGATACCAGTGTCCTGGGGGGGTAAACTAGGGTAAACTAGGAGAGATACTAGTGTCCTGGGTGTAAACTGGGAGAGATACTAGTGTCCTGGGGGTAAACTGGGAGAGATACCAGTGTCCTGGGGGTAAACTGGGAGAGATACCAGTGTCCTGGGGGTAAACTAGGAGAGATACTAGTGTCCTGGGTGTAAACTGGGAGAGATACTAGTGTGTCCTGGGAGATACTCAGTGTCCTGGGGTAAACTGGGAGAGATACTAGTGTCCTGGGGTAAACTGGGAGAGATACTAGTGTCCTGGGGTAAACTAGGAGAGATACTAGTGTCCTGGGGGTAAACTAGGAGAGATACCAGTGTCCTGGGGTAAACTAGGAGAGATACTAGTGTCCTGGGGTAAACTAGGAGAGATACTAGTGTCCTGGGGGTAAACTGTTTCATTGCACTCTGTCTGTCTGTCTGTTTTTGGAGATAGATACCAGTGTCCTGTCCTGGGGTAAACTGGGAGAGATACCAGTGTCCTGGGGGTAAACTGGGAGAGATACCAGTGTCCTGGGGGTAAACTGGGAGAGATACCAGTGTCCTGGGGGTAAACTGGGAGAGATACCAGTGTCCTGGGGGTAAACTGGGAGAGATACCAGTGTCCTGGGGTAAACTGGGAGAGATACCAGTGTCCTGGGGGTAAACTGGGAGAGATACCAGTGTCCTGGGGTAAACTGGGAGAGATACCAGTGTCCTGGGGGGGGTAAACTAGGGAGATACCAGTGTCCTGGGGGTAAACCTAGTGTCCTGGGTGTAAACTGGGAGAGATACTAGTGTCCTGGGTGTAAACTGGGAGAGATACTAGTGTCCTGGGGGTAAACTAGGAGAGATACTAGTGTCCTGGGGTAAACTGGGAGAGATACTAGTGTCCTGGGTGTAAACTGGGAGAGATACTAGTGTCCTGGGTGTAAACTGGGAGAGATACTAGTGTCCTGGGTGTAAACTGGGAGAGATACCAGTGTCCTGCGGGGTAAACTGGGAGAGATACTAGTGTCCTGGGGGTAAACTAGGAGAGATACCAGTGTCCTGGGGGTAAACTGGGAGAGATACCAGTGTCCTGGGGGTAAACTAGGAGAGATACCAGTGTCCTGGGGGTAAACTAGGAGAGATACCAGTGTCCTGGGGGTAAACTAGGAGAGATACTAGTGTCCTGGGGGTAAACTAGGAGAGATACTAGTGTCCTGGGGGTAAACTAGGAGAGATACCAGTGTCCTGGGGGTAAACTAGGAGAGATACTAGTGTCCTGGGGGTAAACTAGGAGATACTAGTGTCCTGGGGGTAAACTGGGAGAGATACTAGTGTCCTGGGTGTAAACTAGGAGAGATACCAGTGTCCTGGGGGTAAACTAGGAGAGATACTAGTGTCCTGGGTGTAAACTAGGAGAGATACTAGTGTCCTGGGGGTAAACTAGGAGAGATACCAGTGTCCTGGGGGTAAACTAGGAGAGATACTAGTGTCCTGGGTGTAAACTAGGAGAGATACTAGTGTCCTGGGGGTAAACTGGGAGAGATACCAGTGTCCTGCGGGGTAAACTGGGAGAGATACCAGTGTCCTGCGGGGTAAACTGGGAGAGATACCAGTGTCCTGCGGGGTAAACTGGGAGAGATACCAGTGTCCTGCGGGGTAAACTGGGAGAGATACCAGTGTCCTGCGGGGTAAACTGGGAGAGATACCAGTGTCCTGGGTGTAAACTGGGAGAGATACCAGTGTCCTGCGGGGTAAACTGGGAGAGATACCAGTGTCCTGGGGATAAACTAGGAGAGATACCAGTGTCCCGGGGGTAAACTGGGAGAGATACTAGTGTCCTGGGTGTAAACTGGGAGAGATACTAGTGTCCTTGGTGTAAACTGGGAGATATACTAGTGTCCTGGGTGTAAACTAGGAGAGATACTAGTGTCCTGGGTGTAAACTGGGAGAGATACTAGTGTCCTGGGTTAAACTGGGAGAGATACTAGTGTCCTGGGTGTAAAATGGGGGAGATACTAGTGTCCTGGGTGTAAACTAGGAGAGATACTAGTGTCCTGGGTGTAAAATGGGAGAGATACTAGTGTCCTGGGTGTAAACTAGGAGAGATACTAGTGTCCTGGGGGTAAACTGGGAGAGATACTAGTGTCCTGGGTGTAAACTAGGAGAGATACTAGTGTCCTGGGGGTAAACTGGGAGAGATACTAGAGTTTCACCACTGGCTGGTTTCTAAGAAGACATGCCTCTTTGGGCACCCAACCCTTGGTGTTGTCATGGTAAACTAGTGATTACACACACCATTCCACTGGTCCTCCAGGACACAGAGACACTCTGGGTGTCTTCTCTGCTGTTAACCATGTTCTTGAATGCTAACTACATTAATCTTGTTTCGGGGCCAGAAGAGTTGTGTCTGCTGTTACCCATGTGCTGTAACCACGAGAGACACCGTCTGAAATGTACTCAAGATTTATAGAGCCTGACCTTGGTAAAAGCTCACACACAAACACACACGCACACACACACACACGCATACACACACACACACACACACAGTCCGTGAGGCAAGCTGCGTGCTGAATGACAGGGGCCTAGTGTATGTGTGGCTCCCCTGTCTCTCCAGACAGACTAGGCAGATGGTGTTTATAGCATTGAGGAGAGGATGGACAGACCAGCCCCAAGGCCACGGAGGAGAGGATGGACAGACCAGGCCCAAGGCCACAGAGGAGTGGATGGACAGACCAGGCCCAAGGCCACGGAGGAGAGGATGGATAGACCAGGCCCAAGGCCACGGAGGAGAGGATGGACAGACCAGGACCAAGGCCACGGAGGAGAGGATGGACAGACCAGGACCAAGGCCACGGAGGAGAGGATGGACAGACCAGGACCAAGGCCACAGAGGAGAGGATGGACAGACCAGACCTAAGGCCACGGAGGAGAGGATGGACAGACCAGACCCCAGTCCTCAGCAGTCCAATCCCTGTACCTTTTGCAGAATATCAGTCTGTCCCTGATGTTTTTCCTGGAGAGAAGTGGCTTCTTTGCTGCCCTTCTTGACACCAGGCCATCCTCCAAAAATCTTCGCTTCACTGTGCGTGCAGATTTACTCACACCTGCCTGCTGCCATTCCTGATCAAGCTCTGTACTGGTGGTTCCCCGATCCCGCAGCTGAATCAACTTTAGGAGACGGTCCTGGCGCTTACTGGACTTCCTTGGGTCCTCCAGCCATGTCCTTCAGTCCCCCAGACTCAATAACCTCCAGCCATGTCATTCAGTCCCCCAGACTCTATAACCTCCAGCCATGTCATTCAGTCCCCCAGACTCTATAACCTCCAGCCATGTCATTCAGTCCCCCAGACTCTATAACCTCCAGCCATGTCATTCAGTCCCCCAGACTCTATAACCTCCAGCCATGTCATTCAGTCCCCCAGACTCTATAACCTCCAGCCATGTCATTCAGTCCCCCAGACTCTATAACCTCCAGCCAGTCCCCCCATGTCATTCAGTCCCCCAGACTCTATAACCTCCAGCCATGTCCTTCAGTCCCCCAGACTCTATAACCTCCAGCCATGTCATTCAGTCCCCCCAGACTCTATAACCTCCAGCCATGTCATTCAGTCCCCCAGACTCTATAACCTCCAGCCATGTCCTTCAGTCCCCCAGACTCTATAACCTCCAGCCATGTCATTCAGACCCCCAGACTCAATAACCTCCAGCCACGTCATTCAGTCCCCCAGACTCTATAACCCCATTCCAGGCTGAAATGCCACAGGGGAGTCATTACTGGAGGCAGGTGCTCTCTCTCTCTGGGTCTATGTGTGTGCGTGTGTCTGTGTGTGTACATGCGTGTGTGTGTGTGTATGTGTGTGTGCATGCGTGTGTGTGCTTGTGTGTCCGTGTCTGTGTGTGCGTGTGTGTCCGTGTGTGTGTGTGTGTCCGTGTCTGTGTGTGTGTGCGTGTGTGGTGTGTGCATACGTGTGTGTGCGTGTGCGTGTGCGCGTGTGTATGTGTGTGTGTGTGTGCGTGTCTGTGTGTGTGTGTGTGTGTGTGTGTGTGTGTGTGTGTGTGTGTGTGTGTGTGTGTGTGTGTGTGTGTGTGTGTGTGTGTGTGTGTGCGTGCGTGTGTGAGCCCCCGTGGATCAGGTCTTGACAGGTCAGTACTGGGTTACCCAGCTGCTATGACAGGGTGTCAGGGTGTGGTCTGACCTCAGGAATCTACCCTGACATAAAGGGTATTAGAACACCCTCCTACCATCTCAACACCACCCACTTCCTGGTTTCTAACAGTGTTAGTGCTACTGTCAGAGAGATACATGGTACAGTCCTTCAGCAGACGTTCTGACCCAGAGTCCACTCAGTTCATCTTAACATAGCTAGCTGGGACAAGCACACATCACAATCATAGTAAAGACATGTGTCCTCATGTCCTACACTAGCTGTCAGTAGTCAGAGATAGAAGGTCACGTGTGTTAGATCAGAAAAGGCTTTTTAAAATGTTGATTTATGTTTCAGGGGTTGGGGTGAGGAGGTGTTGCATGTGTGTGTGTGTGTGTGTGTGGGGGGGTATGGGATTATTTAAGGTTGTCTATGAAGAGAGGTAAGGTTTCAGATGTTTTCAGAAGATGGGCAGGGACTCTGCTGTCCTAGCTTCAGGGGGAAGCTGGTTCCACCATTGGGTTGCCAGGACAGAGAAGAGCTTGGTCTGGGCTGATAGAGACAGAGGGTACATGATGGACTGCAGCAGCTGTACAGCAGTTAGTCTTTCTGACATACATAATCCTCACTACACGTCCAGAGGTGACTGCACCCCCTCCCCATCTCTCTCTCTCTTTGAGAAGACCTGAGGCCTCATCTCTCTCTCCACCCCCTTCATATCCCTCTCTCTCCCCCTCTCTCTCCACCCCCTCCCCATCTCTCTCTCTCTTTGAGAAGACCTGAGGCCTCATCTCTCTCTCTGTCCCTCTCTCTCTCCCTCCTGAGGCCTCATATCTCTCTGTCCCTCCCTCTCTCCACCCCCTCCACCCCTCCCTCTCTCTCTCTCTCTCCCACCCCTCCCCCTCTCTCCCACCCTTCCCCCTCCCTCCTCCCTCTCTCTCCACCCCTCCATCCTCTCTCTCTCCCCCCACCCTCTCTCCAACCTTCCCCGACCCCCTCTCTCCACCCTTCCCCCTCCCTCCATCCCTCTCTCTCTCCACCCCTCCATCCTCTCTCTCTCCCCCCACCCTCTCTCCAACCTTCCCCGACCCCCCTCTCTCTCTGTGCTGTATGTTGTCTTCTCTCCATCTGGTTGACTAATGCTTTCTGCAGGTGTTCCTCCCTCATCTCCCAGACAGGTGATTCTTTCTACTTCCCTTTGTCTCCATCTTTCCCTCCTTTGCTTCCTCCCTCTGTCCCAGTAGTTTGTTTAGTAGACCCAGCAGTGTGTTCACAGCCAGGCTGTAGGGGGTTTCCAAGGTAACAGCTGTGATAGTCCAACACTGGGCACTGACCCCTAGCCTCTCCACTCCAGTCCTCTTATCTCCTCTTCTCTTCTTTTCTCTCATCCCCTCTCCTCTCCTCTCATCTCTTCTCCTCTCCTCTCCTCCCCTCCTCTCCTCTCCTCTCCTCTGCTCTCCTCGTCTCTCCTCTTCTCTCTCTCTCTCCTCTCTCCTCTCCTCTCCTCTCCCTCTGCTCTCCTTCTCTCCTCTTCTCTCCTCTTTTCTCCTCCCCTCTCCTCTTCTCTCTCCCCCCCCCCTCTCCTCTTCTCTCCACCCCTCTCCTCTCCTCTCGACTCCTCTCCTCTCCTCTCGACTCCTCTCCTCTCCTCTCAACTCTCTCTCCTCCCCTCTCTTCTCGACTCCTCTCCTGTCCTCTCGACTCCTCTCTCTCCTCGTCTCTCCTCTTCTCTCCTCTTTTCTCCTCTCCTCTCCCTCCCCCCTCTCCTCTCCCAGTCTCTCCTCTTCTCTCCTCTTTTCTCCTCCCCTCTCCTCTTCTCCCCTCCCCTCCCCTCTCCTCTCTCCTCCCCTCTCCTCTCCTCTTTTCTCCTCCCCTCTCCTCTTCTCCTCCCCTCCTCTCCTCTCTCCTCCTCTCCCTCTCCTCTCCTCTCCTCTCCTCTCTCCTCTCCCTCTCCTCTTTTCTCCTCCCCTCTCCTCTTCCCCTCCCCCTCCCCCCTCTCCTCTCCTCTCTCTCCTCTCTCTCCTCTTCTCTCCTCTTTTCTCCTCCCCTCTCCTCTTTTCTCCTCCCCTCTCCTCTTCTCCTCCTCCCCTCCCCTCTCCTCTCCTCTCCTCTCTCTCCTCTTTTCTCCTCTTTTCTCTCCCTCTCTCTTCTCTCCACCCCTCTTCTCAACCCTCTCCTCTCCTCTCTCCACCCCTCTCCTCAACCCTCTCCTCTTCTCTCCACCCCTCACCTCTCCTCTCCACCCCTCTCCTCTCCACCCCTCCCTCTCTCTCTCTCTCCTCTGCTCTCCTCTTTTCTCCTCCCCTCTCCTCTTCTCTCCACCCCTCTTCTCAACCCTCTCCTCTCCTCTTCTCTCCACCCCTCTTCTCAACCCTCTCCTCTCCTCTTCTCTCCACCCTCTCCTCTCCTCTCCTCTCCTCTTCTCTCCTCTCCTCTCCTCTTCTCTCCACCCCTCTTCTCAACCCTCTCCTCTCCACCCCTCTTCTCAACCCTCTCCTCTTCTCTCCACCCCTCTCCTCTCCACCCCTCTCCTCTCCTCGTCTCTCTCTCTCCTCTCCACCCCTCTCCTCTTCTCTCTACCTCTCTTCTCAACCCTCTCCACCCCTCTTCTCAACCCTCTCCTCTCCTCTTCTCTCCACCCCTCTCCTCTCCTCTCCTCATCTCTCCTCCCCTCTCCTCTCCTCTCCACCCCTCTCCTCTTCTCTCCACCCCTCTTCTCAACCCTCTCCACCCCTCTTTTCAACCCTCCCTCTCCTCTCCTCTCCTCTCCTCTTTTCTCCACCCCTCTTCTCAACCCTCTCCTCTCCTCTTCTCTCCACCCTCTCCTCTCCACCCCCCTCTCCTCTCCTCTCCTCTCCTCTCCTCTCCTCTCCTCTCCTCTCCTCTCTCTCCTCTTTTCTCCTCCCCTCTCCTCTTCTCTCCACCCCTCTTCTCAACCCTCTCCTCTCCACCCCTCTTCTCAACCCTCTCCTCTTCTCTCCTCTTCTCTCCTCTTCTCTCCACCCCTCTCCTCTCCTCTCCTCATCTCTCCTCCCCTCTCCTCTCCTCTCCTCTCCTCTCCACCCCTCTCCTCTTCTCTCTACCTCTCTTCTCAACCCTCTCCACCCCTCTTCTCAACCCTCTCCTCTCCTCTCCACACCCCCTCTCCTCTCCTCTCCTCGTCTCTCCTCCCCTCTCCTCTCCTTTCCACCCCTCTCCTCTTCTCTCTACCTCTCTTCTCAACCCTCTCCACCCCTCTTCTCAACCCTCTCCTCTTCTCTTCTCTCCACCCCTCTCCTCCCCTCGTCTCTCCTCCCCTCTCCTCTTCTCTCTACCTCTCTTCTCAACCCTCTCCACCCCTCTTCTCAACCCTCTCCTCTCCTCTCATCTTCTCTCCACCCCCTCTCCTCTCCTCTCCTTGTCTCTCCTCCCCTCTCCTCTCCACCCCTCTCCTCTTCTCTCCACCCCTCTTCTCAACCCTCTCCACCCCTCTTTTCAACCCTCTCCTCTCCTCCCCTCCCCCCCCCTCTCCTCTCCTCTCCTCTCCTCTCCTCTCCCTCTCCTCTCCTCTCCTCTCCTCTCCCTCTCTCCTCTCCTCTCCTCTCCTCTCCTCTTTTCTCCTCTCCTCTCCTCTGTCCTCTCCTCTCTCTCCTCTCTCTCCTCTCTCTCTCCTCTCTCCTCTCCTCTCCCTCTCCTCTCCTCCCTCTCCCCTCCCTCCCTCCCCTCCCCTCCCCTCCCTCCCCTCTCTCTCCTCTCCTCTCCTCTCCTCTCCCCTCCCCTCCTCTCCTCTCCCTCCCCTCCCCTCCCCTCCTCTCCTCTCCTCTCCTCTCCTCTCCTCTCCTCTCCTCTCCTCTCTCTGTGTTAATGGTAATTAAAGGGATCTGTCAGGGGAAGAGAGGAGTACAGGCGGGTCCCTAGGGGCCAATCACTGCCTTTGAACACCACCCAACAGACCAGGGAGGTCCAAGCTCACAACAGCTGTGTGTGTGTGTGTGTGTGTGTGTGTGTGTGTGTGTGTGTGTGTGTGTGTGTGTGTGTGTGTGTATGTGTGTTCCATGGAAAGGAGATCTCAGCTTGCCTTTGAACACCACCCAAAAGGACCAGGGAGGTCAAAGCTCACAACAGCTGAGTGTGCGTGTGTGTGTATGTGTGTGTGTGTGTGTGTGTTTATGTGTGTGTGTGTGTGTTGTGTGTGTGTGTGTGTGTGTGTGTGTGTGTGTGTGTGTGTGTGTGTGTGTGTGTGTTCCATGGAAAGCAGATCTCAGTCAGCTTGTGGTGAAAAAGCTGAGACAGACTGAGACCAGACAGACAGCTCTAATCCTCAACAAAGCAACTCGCTAGAGAGAGCGATGACAGATTATTTTCTCTCCCCCTCTACTTCCCCACCTCTCCATTTTGCCATTGTTTTTCTTCTCTTTCTCCCTCCCCCTCTCCCTCTGCCTATCCATCTCCCACCCTCCCTCCGTCTCTCGCTCTCTCTCCCCATCTTCCTACCTCTCTCCCTCCCTCCCCCTCTACTCCCCCTGTCCCTCCCTCCCTATCTATCTCCCACCTTCCCTCCCTCCGTCTCTCTCTCTCCCTCCCCATCTTCCTACCTCTATCCATCCCTCCATCTCTCTCTCTCCTTCTCTCCCTCCCTCCCTCTCTCCTCTCTGAAGACCCCGAGGCTGTTCAGCATCAGGAGGAGTGTCATTATGTTACCAGTAGAGTGACGGCTCTGACACTCTCCAGACCTTCTCCCAGGGTGCACCCTATTCCCTATTTAGTGCACTACTTTTGACCAGAATTAGTGCACTACATAGGAAATAGGGTGTAATCTGTGACCCCCCCCAGTCAGTTGTACAACTGAATGCCTTCAACTGAAATGTGTCTTCCTCATTTAACCCTCTGAATCAGAGAGGTGTGGGGAACTGCCTTAATCTACGTCCACGTCTTCAGCAGCCAGGAAACAACAGGATTTACCCCAGTGTTTTACTCAAAAGGCTCAGACTTCTCTGTTTCTATCTACGCGGGCCAGCAGGAACCGGCAACAGTGTCTCGCTGGGCCATGGCTGGGGTACACCTGCTCCCTCTTGGGGTCAAAGCCAGGCCAATGCTACTTTTCAGAGGTCATTTACGTAACACTGGCTGTGGACTTTAACACCTTCTCACCATGTCCCCAGTATAACATCAGATATAGATATATAAACACCATGTCCCCAGTATAACATCATATATAGAAACACCATGTCCCAGTATAACATCAGAGATAGATATACCATGTCCCCAGTATAACATCAGACATAGAAACACCATGTCCCCAGTATAACATCAGACATAGAAACACCATGTCCCCAGTATAACATCAGATATAGATATACCATGTCCCCAGTATAACATCAGACATAGAAACACCATGTCCCCAGTATAACATCAGATATAGAAACACCATGTCCCCAGTATAACATCAGATATAGAAACACCATGTCCCCAGTATAACATCAGACATAGAAACACCATGTCCCCAGTATAACATCAGATATAGAAACACCATGTCCCCAGTATAACATCAGATATAGATATACCATGTCCCCAGTATAACATCATATATAGATATACCATGTCCCCAGTATAACATCAGATATAGAAACACCATGTCCCCAGTATAACATCAGATATAGATATACCATGTCCATAGTATAACATCAAGGTGTATATACACTATTAGAAACTGGGTGGTTCGAGCCCTGAACGCTGATTGGCTGACAGGTGTGGTATATATAATTTTACCTTTATTTAACTGGGCAAGTCAGTTAAGAACAAATTATTACTTTCAATGACGGCCTAGGAACAATGGTTTAACTGCTTAGTTCAGGGGCAGAACGACAGATTTGACCTTGTCAGCTCGGGGATTCGAACTTGCAACCTGTCAGTTGCTAGTCCAACGCTCTAACCACTAGGCTACCCTGCCGCCCCACTAGGCTACCCTGCCGCCCCACTAGGCTACCCTGCCGCCCCACTAGGCTACCCTGCCGCCCCACTAGGCTACCCTGCCGCCCCCCCACTGCCGCTAGGCCCTGCCGCCCCACTAGGCTACCTTGCCGCCCCACTAGGCTACCCTGCCGCCCCACTAGGCTACCCTGCCGCCCCACTAGGCTACCCTGCCGCCCAGACCGTAAACCACATGTATTTATTTAAATTTTATTTCGCCTTTATTTATCCATGTAGGCTAGTTGAGAACACCTTTATTTATCCATGTAGGCTAGTTGAGAACACCTTTATTTATCCATGTAGGCTAGTTGAGAACACCTTTATTTATCCAGGTAGGCTAGTTGAGAACACCTTTATTTATCCAGGTAGGCTAGTTGAGAACACCTTTATTTATCCAAGGCACCTTTATTTATCCAGGTAGGCTAGTTGAGAACACCTTTATTTTCCAACCAGGTAGGCTGAGAACACCTTTATTTAACCAGGTAGGCACACCTTTATTTAACCAGGTAGGCCAGTTGAGAACACCTTTATTTAACCAGGTAGGCCACCTTTATTTAACCAGGTAGGCCAGTTGAGAACACCTTTATTTAACCAGGTAGGCTAGTTGAGAACACCTTTATTTAACCAGGTCGGCCAGTTGAGAACACCTTTATTTAACCAGGTAGGCCAGTTGAGAACACCTTTATTTAACCAGGTCGGCTAGTTGAGAACACCTTTATTTAACCAGGTAGGTTAGTTGAGAACAAGTTCTCATTTGCAACTGCAACCTGGCCAAGATAAAGCATAGAAATTCGACACATACAACAACACAGAGTTACACATGGAATAAACAAAACATAGTCAATAATACAGTAGAACAAAAGAAAACAAAAAGTATATATACAGTGAGTGTAAATGAGGTAAGATAAGGGAGTTAAGGCAATAAATAGACCATAGTAATGGAATAAATACAATATAACAACTAAACACTGGAGTGGTAGATGTGCAGAAGATGAATGTGCAGGTAGAGATACTGGGGTGCAAAGGAGCTAAATAAATAAATACAGTATGGGGATGAGGTAGATAGATGGGCTGTATACAGATGGGCTATGAACAGGTGCAGTGATCTGTGAGCTGCTCTGACAGCCGGTGCTTAAAGCTAGTGAGGGAGATATGAGTCTCCAGCTTCAGAGATTTTTGCAATTCATTCCAGTCATGGGCAGCAGAGAACTGGAAGGAAAGGCGGCCAAAGGAGGAATTGGCTTTGAGGGTGACCAGTGAGATATATCTGCTGGAGCGCGTGCTACGAGTGGGTGCTGCTATGGTGACCAGTGAGCTGAGATAAGGCGGGGCTTTACCTAGCAGAGACTTGTAGATAACCTGTAGCCAGTGGATTTGGCGACGAGTATGAAGCGAGGGCCAACCAACGAGAGCGTACAGGTCGCAATGGTGGGTAGTGTATGGGGCTTTGGTGACAAAACGGATGGCACTGTGATAGACCGCATCCAGTTTGTTGAGTAGAGTGTTGGAGGCTATTTTATAGATGACATCACCGAAGTCGAGGATCGGTTGGATGGTCAGTTTTACGAGGGTATGTTTGGCAGCATGAGTGAAGGATGCTTTGTTGCGATATAGGAAGCCGATTCTAGATTTAATTTTGGATTGGAGATGCTTAATGTGAGTCTGGAAGGAGAGTTTACAGTCTAACCAGACACCTAGGTATTTGTAGTTATCCACATATTCTAAGTCAGAGCCGTCCAGAGTAGTGATGCTGGACGGGCGGGCAGGTGCAGGCAGTGATCGGTTGAATAGCATGCATTTAGTTTTATTTGCGTTTAAGAGCAGTTGGAGGCCACGGAAGGAGAGTTGTATGGCATTGAAGTTCGTCTGGAGGTTAGTTAACACAGTGTCCAAGGAGGGGCCAGAAGTATACAGAATGGTGTCATCTGCGTAGAGGTGGATCAGAGAATCACCAGCAGCAAGTGCAACATCATTGATGTATACAGAAAAGGGAGTCGGCCCGAGAATTGAACCTTGTGGCACACCCATAGAGACTGTCAGAGGACCGGACAACAGTCCCTCCGATTTGACACACTGAACTCAGAGAAGTAGTTGGTAAACCAGGCGAGGCAATCATTTGAGAAACCAAGGCTGTTGAGTCTGCCAATAAGAATGGGGTGATTGACTGAGTCGAAAGCCTTGGCCAGGTCGATGAATACGGCTGCACAGTAATGTCTCTTATCGATGACGGTTATGATATCATTTAGGACCTTGAGCGTGGCTGAGGTGCACCCATGACCAGCACTGAAACCAGATTGCATAGCGGAGAAGGTATGGTGGGATTCGAAATGGTCAGTAATCTGTTTGTTAACTTGGCTTTCGAAGACCTTAGAAAGACAGGATAGGATAGATATAGGTCTGTAGCAGTTTGGGTCTAGAGTGTCACCCCCTTTGAAGAGGGGGATGACCGCGGCAGCTTTCCAATCTTTGGGAATCTCAGACAATACGACAGAGAGGTTGAACAGGCTAGTAATAGGGGTTGCAACAATTTTGGCAGATAATTTTAGAAAGAGAGGGTCCAGATTGTCTAGCCCGGCTGATTTGTAGGGATCCAGATTTTGCAGCTCTTTCAGAACATCAGCTATCTGGATTTGGGTGAAGGATAAATGGTGGGTGCTTTGGCGGGTTTCTGTGGAGGGTGCCGGGCAGTTGACCGGGGTAGGGGTAGCCAAGTGGAAACCAAGTGGAAAGTATGACAAAACATTTATTTTTAGTGATCTAATTACACTGGTAATCAGTTTATAATAACAATAAGGCACCTCTGGGGTTTGTGGTATATGGCCAATATATCACGACTAAGGGGTTTATCCATAAGAACAGCCCTTAGCCGTGGTATATTGGCCATATACCACACCCTCTCGTGCCTTATTGCTGAAGTGGAACACTGATGTAACAGTGGAAAAGCAGCCTAAGGGCCTCTCTTATCTCTGAGCCCTCAGCAGTATGTATACAGCTGTCTCTCTCAGGGGACTTAGGGGAGAGACCTGTCTAGATATCACAACACACTATTTAGATATGCTGCCAGAAGGACATTTCATAGAGTCATACTTGGGTTCAGATACTATTTTAAATCTTTCAAATACTTTAAGTACTTTGAGTGTGAGCTCTAGCCTGCTTGGGGTCCAATAAGGGTTCATTTATGGCATTTCCATAGGTCCATTAAGCCAGGCAAGTTCAATCAAGCACAGATAAAGCATTTAGTGAGATATAAAATAGTATTTGAAGCCAGGTCTGCTCTGTACAAATATGGTTAGTTATCTGACACATACCTCGTGCTCAATGCTCAGTGTAGATAGATAGAGGAAGTCAGACAGGATAGTAGCCCGTCTAACAGTGACATTCCAGAACCCAGACTCAACAGCTCCACAACGTTGTTGTTCCTGCGATACTGAGGATTCTGAGATGGAGCCACAGAACATAGAGGTGTGTTCCATAGAACTGGTAGAACACCCGTTACATTCTAGCTCATCATTCAGATTCATACTCTGCAGAGGTGCTGTAATGGTAACCTTGGCAGTTTGACAACTTGGAACAGTTGCTCTCTGTGTCAAAATGCAGAGCCTGAGCATTTGGGTTTTTATGTTCCTCTTTTCAATAAGCGATTATCATAAACTGTTTTATAAACTGGAATAAACTGTTCAGCTGTGTAAGACCAGAGCTGAGAGGGAATTGGACAAACTCATGTACACATGGGAAACTAAAGTCCTCGTGCCATGTAGCCATGGGTCCATGTACCCCTGTCCCCAGTTGGGGGATACTGTATGGGGGTACAGGGGGCCAAATACTGTATGGGGGTACAGGGGGCCAGATACTGTATGGGGAGTACAGGGGGCCAGATACTGTATGGGGAGTACAGGGGGCCAGATACAGGAGGGTACAGGGGGCCAAATACTGTATGGGGATACAGGGGGCCAGATACTGTATGAGGGTACAGGGGGCCAAATACTGTATGGGGAGTACAGGGGGCCAGATACTGTATGGGGAGTACAGGGGGCCAGATGCTGTATGGGGGTACAGGGGGCCAGATACTGTATGAGGGTACAGGGGGCCAAATACTATATGGGGGTACAGGGGGCCAGATACTGTATGGGGAGTACAGGGGGCCAGATACTGTATGGGGAGTACAGGGGGCCAGATACTGTATGGGGGTACAGGGGGCCAAATACTGTATGGGGGTACAGGGGGCCAGATACTGTATGGGGGTACAGGGGGCCAGATACTGTATGGGGGTACAGGGGGCCAGATACTGTATGGGGGTACAGGGGGCCAGATACTGTATGGGGGTACAGGGGGCCAGATACTGTATGGGGGCAGGGGGATACTGTATGGGGGTACAGGGGGCCAGATACTGTATGGGGGTACAGGGGGCCAGCTACTGTATGGGGGTACAGGGGGCCAGCTACTGTATGGGGGTACAGGGGGCCAGATACTGTATGGGGGTACAGGGGGCCAGCTACTGTATGGGGGTACAGGGGGCCAGCTACTGTATGGGGAGTACAGGGGGCCAGCTACTGTATGGGGAGTACAGGGGGCCAGCTACTGTATGGGGAGTACAGGGGGCCAGACACACACACACACACACACACACACACACACACACACATGCCTGTTGGTGTTGCACTGTGGCACACACACACACACACACACACACACACACACACACACACACACACACACACACACACACACACTCCCAGGCACACACACACACACACACACACACACACACACACACACACACACACACACACACACACACACACACACACACACACACTACCCCTTTAAACAGTCTGGCCTGTCCTCTGTCCGCTGCAGTGAGTCCAGCTCCTAGAACTAGACATTAACAACAGTATTATTAGTCTCTCTGAAGCTGATTTACTTCTTTAATTGGTCTCCACTCTTATTCCAGGAGGTTTTTATTAACAAAGCACCACTCAACTGACTGTGTTAGTCTGAACAGATTCACTGTTAACTGGTAGTTTCACACCCAGGGGGGGAGGGAGGGAGGGGGGAGGGAGGGAGGGAGGGAGGGAGGGAGGGAGGGAGGGAGGGAGGGAGGGAGGGAGGGAGGGAGGGAGGGGGAGGGGGGGGGAGGGGGGTGCATCAAATAAAGAATGAACATTTTTTATTCCTTTACACCCTGCTCATTAGTGATGTAGAGGTGAAGGAGAAAAAGGAGTGAGAGAGGGAGAGAGAGAGGGGGAGGGAAAGAGAGCAGGGGGAGAGAGAGAGAGGGAGACCGAGAGAGAGAGAAAGAGAGAGAGGGGGAGGGAAAGAGAGCAGGGGAGAGAGAGAGAGACCGAGAGAGAGAGAAAGAGAGAGAGGGGGAGGGAAAGAGAGCAGGGGGAGAGAGAGAGGGAGAGAGAGGGGGAGAGAAAGAGAGAGGGAGAGAGAGGGGGGAGGGAAAGAGAGAGAGAGAGAGAGAGAGAGAGAGACCGAGAGAGAGAGAAAGAGAGAGATGGGGAGGGAAAGAGAGCAGGGAGAGAGAGAGAGGGAGAGAAAGAGAGAAAGAGAGAGAGGGGGAGGGAAAGAGAGCGGGGGAGAGAGAGGGAGAGAGAGAGGGGGAGGGAAAGAGAGCAGGGGGAAAGAGAGGGGGATGGAAAGAGAGCAGGGGGAGAGAGAGAGAGAGAGAGAGAGAGAGAGAGGGGGGAGGGGAGAGAGCAGGGGGAGGGAGAGAGAGAGAGAGAGAGAGAGGGAGGGGAGGGATAAAACATGGGCAGACAGGACAGTAACTTACTAAGCCAGCAGACATGTTAAAGAGAGCCTCACAGAACACTAGGAGAGACGAGCTGTAAATAGTTTCAGGACTAGGAGGAGTGTGTGGACGGATGACTGTGAGCTGAGTGAGTGCTGTGAGACAAGCTGCAATCTGCCTTAGCCCCTTCTGACAGTGCTGTAGAGGGATGACTGGCTGTGGGCGGCTGAGTGTGAACTCAGATACAGGCTGGGCTCGTGTCCTGGCTGTCGGGACAGGACAGCGGAAGACAGAAAAAGAAGACCAGAAAGGAGAGAGGGGTGACAGTGAAGGCCGTGAGGAGTAGTGTGGCGAAGCGTCCCTTGGTGCCACGGGACAGGAGCAGAAGGGACAAGGTGTGTGTGTGTGTGTGTGAGTCAACAGTGGGCTGCAGGCCATAGGGCTCAGTGCTGCTCTATTTCCAGCCCATCTCTCCTTCCTGTGTCGTCAGACCAACTGGCTGATCAGACCACAGAGTAGCGGTCAACACCAGACTAACCACCCTACGCCCTAACCACCTTGCTGTCACCTTGGCAACGATGCATACTTACACACAACCAACCACCAGCCGTGTTCTGTGACAGCCTGTGAGTGTGTACTGTGTGTGTGTGTGTGTGTGTGTGTGTGTGTGTGTGTGTGTGTGTGTGTGTGTGTGTGTGTGTGTGTGTGTGTGTGTGTGTAGTGTGTGTGTGTGTGTGTGTGTGTGTGTGTACTGAGACAGCCTGGGAGTGTGTGTGTGTGTGTGTGTGTGTGTGTGTGTGTGTGTGTGTGTGTGTGTGTGTGTGTGTGTGTGTGTGTGTGTCACTATGTTCAGAGGCAAAGGGAATATTAGCAGCTTGGTCCCTGGCCTGTTCAGTCCAGCAGGCAGAGTGACACCCTATGAACACTCTTCTACCTCTCTCCACCTCCTCTCTCCACCTCCTCTCTCTCCACCTCCTCTCTCCACCTCCTCTCTCCACCACCTCCTCTCTCCACCACCTCTCTCACCTCCCTCTCTCCACCACCTCTCTCCACCTCCTCTCTCACCTCCTCTCTCCACCTCTCTCCACCTCCTCTCTTATCCACCTCTCTCTACTTCCTCCTCCTCTCTCCACCCCCTCTCCACCTCCTCTCTTATCCACCTCTCTCTACCTCCTCTCCTCATCCTCCTCTCTCCACCTCCTCTCTCCACCACATCTCTCCACCTCCTCTCTTATCCACCTCTCTCTACCTCCTCCTCCTCTCTCCATCTCTCTCGACCTCCTCTCCTCCTCCCCCTCTCTCCACCACATCTCTCCACCTCCTCTCTTATCCACCTATCTCTACCTCCTCCTCTCTCCACCTCTCTCTACCTCCTCTCCTCCTCCTCCTCTCTCCACCTCCTCTCTTATCCCCCTCTCTCTCTACCTCCTCTCCTCCTCCTCTCTCCACCACCTCTCTCCACCTCCTCTCTCCTCCTCCTCTCTCTACCTCCTCTCCTCCTCCTCTCTCCACCTCCTCTCCACCTCACATAAACAGCTTCCCCTGGTTGCTAATAAACCCCAGCTGGGAATCCCTGGCCATATGGCTCTACTAAAAAGCCTCATACCAGTCCCTCCCCTCCTTCTTCCCTCCAGCCACCGCTGCACTGACAGCTCTGTTACCCAACAAGCAGAAGAACAGAGTAGAGTAGAGATGAGGAGAGAGGTCAGGAGAGAGAGCAGGAGAGAGGTCAGGAGAGAGGTCAGGAGAGAGGTCAGGAGAGAGGTCAGGAGAGAGAGTCAGGAGAGAGATCAGGAGAGAGAGCAGGAGAGAGGTCAGGAGAGAGAGCAGGAGAGAGGTCAGGAGAGAGGTCAGGAGAGAGATCAGGAGAGAGAGCAGAGAGTCAGAGAGAGGTCAGGAGAGAGAGCAGGAGAGAGATCAGGAGAGAGATCAGGAGAGAGAGCAGGAGAGAGATCACGAGAGAGGTCAGGAGAGAGGTCAGGAGGGAGGTCAGGAGAGAGAGCAGGAGAGAGGTCAGGAGAGAGAGCAGGAGAGAGGTCAGGAGAGAGGTCAGGAGAGAGAGCAGGAGAGAGATCAGGAGAGAGAGCAGGAGAGAGGTCAGGAGAGAGGTCAGGAGAGAAAACAGGAAGAGTAGAGATGAGGGGTGGTGAGGAGAGAGGTCAGGAAGGGTGATGTCCACAGCTGGCTCCCAGCAGTTCCTTAGATTGAGAGAGACTCTACGGCCCTTCAGGCTAACACACATACACACACACACACACCGACGCCTGGGCCTGATGGACTGACAGGGTGCAGAGAGGGGAGGAAGGGAGGGAGAGAGGGATGGAGAGAAC
This sequence comes from Oncorhynchus tshawytscha, assembly GCF_018296145.1. NCBI lineage: Eukaryota > Metazoa > Chordata > Actinopteri > Salmoniformes > Salmonidae > Oncorhynchus > Oncorhynchus tshawytscha. The sequence goes on from NW_024609788.1 coordinate 328,629, forward strand.
CTGTGACAGACAGAGATTAATGAGGCCCGTTCCCCCTCCTTTCTCCCCCTCCTATCTGTAATGCCTGCTAATCACCTGGGTGTCAGCTCCCATTGTTGAGATGCCTGCTGTTCTCTCTCTCACACACACACACACACACACACACACACACACACACACACACACACACACACACACACACACACACACACACACACACACACACACACACACACACACACACACACACACACACACACACACACACACACACACACATCTCAGACCACCACTGACTGATTGGTTCTGATGTTCATGGCTCTGCATAATGCTGCTTCTCTCCATCTGAATGGAATTCTCTCTCTCCATCTTTCTCTCTCTCCATCCTTCTCTTTCTCTGTCCTTCTCTCTCCATCTTTCTCTCTCCATCTTTCTCTCTCCATCCTTCTCTTTCTCTGTCCTTCTCTCTCCATCCTTCTCTCTCCAACCTTCTCTCTCTCCATCCTTCTCTCTCCATCCTTCTCTCTCCATCCTTCTCTCTCTCCATCCTTCTCTCTCCATCCTTCTCTCTCTCCATCTTTCTCTCTCTCCATCCTTCTCTTTCTCTGTCCTTCTCTCTCCACCCTTCTCTCTCTCCATCTTTATCTCTCTCCATCCTTCTCTCTCTCCATCCTTCTCTCTCCATCCTTCTCTCTCTCCATCCTTCTCTCTCCTTCCTCTCTCTCCACCCATCTCTCTCTCCATCCTTTCTCTCTCTCCATCCTTCTCTCTCTCCATCCTTCTCTCTCCATCCTTCTCTCTCTCCTTCTCTCTCCACCCTTCTCTCTCTCCATCCTTCTCTCTCCACCCATCTCTCTCCATCATTCTCTCTCCATCTTTCTCTCTCTCCATCCTTCTCTTTCTCTGTCCTTCTCTCTCCATCCTTCTCTCTCTCCATCTTTCTCTCTCTCCATCCTTCTCTCTCCATCCTTCTCTCTCCACCCTTCTCTCTCCATCCTTCTCTCTCTCCATCCTTCTCTCTCCATCCTTCTCTCTCTGTCCTTCTCTCTCCATCCTTCTCTCTTCATCCTTCTCTCTCTCCACCCTTCTCTCTCCATCCTTCTCTCTCTCCATCCTTCTCTCTCCATCCTTCTCTCTCCATCCTTCTTTCTCTCCATCCTTCTCTCTCCACCCTTCTCTCTCTCCATATTTCTCTCTCTCCATCCTTCTCTCTCTCCATCCTTCTCTCTTCATCCTTCTCTCTCCATCCTTCTCTCCCCATCCTTCTCTCTCTCCATCCTTCTCTCTCTCCATCGTTCTCTCTCCATCCTTCTCTCTCTCCGTCCTTCTTTCTCACCCTTCTCTCTCTCCATATTTCTCTCTCTCTATTCTTCTCTCTCTCCATCCTTCTCTCTTCATCCTTCTCTCTCCATCCTTCTCTCTCTCCATCTTTCTCCTCTTTCATTCTCCCTGTCTCTCTCTCCATCCTTCTCTCTCCCCATCCTTCTCTCTCTCCATCTTTCTCCTCTCTTTCATTCTCCCTGTCTCTCTCTCCATCCTTCTCTCTCTCCATCCTTCTCTCTTCCATCTTTCTCCTCTCTCTTCTTCTCCCATCTCTCTCTCCATCCTTCTCTCTCTCCATCCTTCTCTCTCTCCATCCTTCTCTCTCCCCATCCTTCTCTCTCCCCATCCTTCTCTCTCTCCATCCTTCTCTCTCTCCATCTTTCTCCTCTCTTTCATTCTCCCTGTCTCTCTCTCTCTCTCTGGTCAGCAGGACATCTGTTTCTGCTGTTTCCCAACTGGCCCCAGATTCACTAAACTTCTGATGCAAAACATGAAGAAGCTTCTTTAGAAGAAAAAACAAGAAGTTCATAAGATAGTTGTTAACTGCAATTCCTCAACAATTTCTTCAGATTGAATGATTTTCTCACTAAATTCTCAGATATCTTCTTACAAATCATTTGAACATGTGTGTTGCTAGGCAACCGTTTTAGCTAGCTATCTAGCTAGCAATAGCAATCATGTTAGCATAGGTCCTACTGAGGTTACTGTTATAAAACCTGTTCTTGGATTTAAAATAGTCAACAGTGAAACTTTCAGAGGAAGTTTGTGAATGAATTAAACATGTTTCATTGCTTTCATTAGCTTTTTTGTTGTTGTTTATGAGTGTACAAGTGTGTGAGGTGGAAGTGTTTGGCAGAGGAAGAGAGACAAGAGGTGTAGGGTGAAAGAGTGAGGACATAGAGAGATGGAGAGAGGACATAGAGATGGAGAGAGGACAGAGATGGAGAGAGGACATAGAGATGGAGAGAAGATATAGAGATGGAGAGATGGAGAGGACATAGAGATGGAGAGATGGAGAGAGGACAGAGAGATGGAGAGAGGACATAGAGATGGAGAGAGGACATAGAGAGATGGAGAGAGGACATAGAGATGGAGAGATGGAGAGAGGACATAGAGAGAGATGGAGAGAGGACATAGAGATGGAGAGAGGACATAGAGATGGGAGATGGAGAGAGGACATAGAGATGGAGAGAGGACATAGAGATGGAGAGATGGAGAGAGGACAGAGATGGAGAGACAGAGAGATGGAGAGAGGATAGAGATGGAGAGGACATAGAGATGGAGAGATGGAGAGAGGACATAGAGAGATGGAGAGAGGACATAGAGATGGAGAGAGGACAGAGATGGAGAGAGAGGAGATAGAGATGGAGAGAGGACAGAGATGGAGAGATGGAGAGAGGATGAGGAGAGATGGAGAGAGGACATTGAGATGGAGAGATGGCGAGAGGACATAGAGATGGAGAGAGGACATAGAGATGGAGAGAGGACAGAGAGATGGAGAGAGGACAGAGATGGAGAGAGGACATAGAGATGGCGAGAGGACATAGAGATGGAGAGAGGACATAGAGATGGAGAGATGGTGAGAGGACATAGAGATGGAGAGAGGACAGAGATGGTGAGAGGACATGGAGATGGAGAGAGGACATAAAGATGGAGAGATGGAGAGAGGATATAGAGATGGAGAGAATCTAAGTGTGCGTTCTCTAATTCTCTCTTTCTCTCTCTCTCTCTCTCTCTCGGAGGACCTGAGCCCTAGGACCATGCCCCAGGACTACCTGACATGATGACTCCTTGCTGTCCCCAGTCCACCTGACCGTGCTGCTGCTCCAGTTTCAACTGTTCTGCCTTATTATTATACGACCATGCTGGTAATTTATGAACATTTGAACATCTTGGCCATGTTCTGTTATAATCTCCACCCGGCACAGCCAGAAGAGGACTGGCCACCCCACATAGCCTGGTTCCTCTCTAGGTTTCTTCCTAGGTTTTGGCCTTTCTAGGGAGTTTTTCCTAGCCACCGTGCTTCTACACCTGCATTGCTTGCTGTTTGGGGTTTTAGGCTGGGTTTCTGTACAGCACTTTGAGATATCAGCTGATGTACGAAGGGCTATATAAATAAATGTGATTTTTGATTTGATTTGAGAGAGGATGGAGATGGAGAGAGGACATAGAGATGGAGAGATGACATAGAGATGGAGAGATGGAGAGAGGACAGAGAGATGGAGAGAGGACAGAGAGATGGAGAGAGGATATAGAGATGGAGAGAGGACATAGAGATGGAGAGAGGACATAGAGATGGAGAGAGGACATAGAGATGGAGAGATGGAGAGAGGACAGAGAGATGGAGAGAGGACATAGAGATGGAGAGAGGATATAGAGATGGAGAGAGGACATAGAGATGGAGATAGGACATAGAGATGGAGAGAGGACATAGAGATGGAGAGATGGAGAGAGGACAGAGAGATGGAGAGAGGACATAGAGATGGAGAGAGGACAGAGAGATGGAGAGAGGATATAGAGATGGAGAGATGGAGAGAGGACATAGAGATGGAGAGAGGACATAGAGATGGAGAGAGGACATAGAGATGGAGAGAGGACAGAGAGATGGAGAGAAGATAGAGAGATGGAGAGAGGACATAGAGATGGAGAGAGGACATAGAGATGGAGAGAGGATATAGAGATGGAGAGAGAGATGGAGAGAGGACATATAGATGGAGAGAGGATATAGAGATGGAGAGAGGATATAGAGATGGAGAGAGAGATGGAGAGAGGACAGAGATGGAGAGAGAGATGGAGAGAGGACATATAGATGGAGAGAGGATATAGAGATGGAGAGAGGATATAGAGATGGAGAGAGGACATATAGATGGAGAGAGGATATAGAGATGGAGAGAGGATATAGAGATGGAGAGAGAGATGGAGAGAGGATAGAGAGATGAAAGGATACAAACAGACTCTGATTGGTCAATGTCACCTGGTCTCCCCCCACACTCCCCAATCAGGATAATGGTGTCACACACACATAGGGAACCTGACCCTGTGACTTCCACACTGACACAGACAGGATCGATACTACTGTCACAGCAGTGTCACACTGGACCCTGTTAAATCAACACTACAACAGACGGACTCGTCTAATGACTCTGAATCTGTATGGGAGAATTACTAACACACACACACATACACACAGTAACACACCCAGTAACACACACAGTAACACACACGGTAACACACCCAGTAACACACACAGTAACACACACGGTAACACACCCAGTAACACACCCAGTAACACACACAGTAACACACACGGTAACACACACACACACACAGTAACACACCCAGTAACACACCCAGTAACACACCCAGTAACACACACGGTAACACACACACACACAGTAACACACCCAGTAACACACAGTAACACACACGGTAACACACACACACACCCAGTAACACACAGTAACACACACACGGTAACACCCAGTAACACACACAGTAACACACTCTATGTCTCTCTCTCCATCTCCCCCCACCCATCTCTCTACTAGAGGTCGACCGATTCATCAGAATGGCTGATTAATTAGGGCCGATTAATTAGGGCCGATTTCAAGTTGCCATAACAATCGGAAATATGTATTTTTGAGCGCCGATTTGCCGATCTAAAAAAATATATATATATTTTATATATTTCTTTATCTTTATTTAACTAGGCAAGTCAGTTGCAGTAAACCAAGGTAAGTTGCTAGCTAGCATTACACTTATCTTATAAAAAACAATCAATCATAATCACAAGTTAACTACACATGGTTGATGATATTACTAGATATTATCTAGCGTGTCCTGCGTTGCATATAATCTGACTGAGCATACAAGCATACAAGTATCTAAGTATCTGACTGAGCGGTGGTAGGCAGAAGCAGGCATGTAAACATTCATTCAAACAGCACTTTCGTGCGTTTTGCCAGCAGCTCTTTGTTGTGCGTCAAGCATTGCGCTGTTTATGACTTCAAGCCTATCAACTCCCGAGATGAGGCTGGTGTAACCGAAGTAAAATGGCTAGCTAGTTACCTAATAGTGTTTCAAACTTCACTCACTCTGAGCCTTGGGGTGGTTGTTTCCCTTGCTCTGCATGGGTAACGCTGCTTCGAGGGTGGCTGTTGTCGTTGTGTTGCTGGTTCGAGCCCAGGGAGGAGCGAGGAGAGGGACGGAAGCTATACTGTTACACTGGCAATACTAAAGTGCTTATAAGAACGTCCAATAGTCAAAGGTTAATGAAATACAAATGGTATAGAGGGAAATAGTCCTATAATAACTACAACCTAAAACTTCTTACCTGGGAATATTGAAGACTCATGTTAAAAGGAACCACCAGCTTTCATATGTTCTCATGTTCTGAGCAAGGAACTGAAACGTTAGCTTTCTTACATGGCACATATTGCACTTTTACTTTCTTCTCCAACACTTTGTTTTTGAATTATTTAAACCAAATTGAACATGTTTCATTATTTATCTGAGGCTAACTTGATTTTATTGATGTATTATATTAAGTTAAAATAAGTGTTCATTCAGTATTGTTGTAATTGTCGTTATTACAAATACATTTAAAAAAATCGGCAGATTAATCGGTATCTGCTTTTTTTTTTTTTTCGGTATTGGCTTTTTTGTTTTTTGGTCTTTTTTTAGTGTTGAAAAATCAAAATCTGTCTACCACTACACTCTACCTCTCTCCATCCCCCTCTCTCGCTCCCTTCTCTCTCTCTCTACCTATCTCTCTCTCCATCTCTCCACCCCCCCTCTCTCTCTCCATCCCCCCCCTCTATCTCTCTCTACCTTTCATCTCTCTCTCTCCACCCCCTCTCTCTCTCTCAACCTCTCTCCATCTCTCCCCTCTCTCTCTCTCTCTCTCCTCTCTACATCCCCCTCTCTCTCCCTCTCTCTCTCTCCCCCCTCTCTCTCTACCTCTCTCAATCCCCCCCCCTCTCTCTCTCTCCACCCCCTCTCTCCTCTCTCACTCTCACCCCTACCTCTCACCTCTCTCTCCACTCTCTCTCCACCCCCACCCCCTCTCTC